>NC_051182.1:171204133-171237387 GCF_013339695.2 Rhipicephalus sanguineus | reverse complement strand
ATAAAAGCGATACGTGTATAGTTCTGGGTAGTCGCCGTGGTAAACCGTACATGCACGTTCGGCAATGCTAAAACACGGTGGTAGCTCATGCGTAGTCTCGCCTTTCATCCCGGAAATCATGCATATTTTTTGTGCACGCACCACAAACACTGAGATGTACGCACTCGCAAATCATCGCGTCAAATAAAATGTCCAATCCTGGTGTTTCTTCGACAACCGGTCACTGCAAATGGCACAGATAGACACGACACGCGCCATTGTTTTCGCAAGGAAGATGCATCGTTATTCACACAGCACACACCACACACAATATTGTCAGTTTCAACGTCCGCAAAGGTGAACCGATCTCGTCGCTGCCTTTCAACGCACAGTAAACGCGGTACATTTTCGAAGACGATGCCGCTGTTCCTCGCACTGACCACCACGTGGGTTCACTTCTCCAAGTTAAATAGCCAGCAGCCTGGCAGATGTTTCATCACGAAGTCCACGACACGTTTCTATGTTCTTTGACACATACCACACATAACCTTGGAAGCGAAAGATGAAGGAAACGGTTCAAAAGAAAAATAAAACGTGCGCCGAACACCCGTGCGACTGTACCACGCTGAGCCGGCAGCGGGAGTGTTTTGCCAACCACCGCCGTTGCACGTGCTCCGAGAGGTCACGTGACCTGACGTCACGGGGCGTCAGTGACGTAGGTTGGTAGAGGTCTATTGGCCGCGAGTCGAGCGGAATCGCCGCCTGGCGGCTACTGGCTGAAGCGCGCCTAGTGTGGATTGCTCCCTGCGTCGTCTGCTAGCCACGTCGTGTTTGCGTGCGCGCGTACGTCCTGCACGTTCTCAAAAGGCGGTTTATTCTCTTATGTTAGCACGATTTTAACTGCTCGTACGTATACCTAACATAGTGTACGGAAGCAAATGGGCTTGCTCGGCTGCATGCGCATTGTAATAAGATCAGTAAGTGCGACTTTCGAGAGGGCTGTGTATTGGTGTCGTATACCCTTCGTTCGCCAGAATCATTTCCGTGTTGGTCCGCTTTCTGGTTCAAGCACATCCTAAAGTGCGCTTGGCATAGTCCCAAGCTAGAGGAGCATTAAATAGTGTGTGAAGGCACCGTTTTAGCGACTCGTTGGTAAACGAAAACGAGGCTCTAGGCCATGCACTTTCGCGTTGTTGTTAGGTGTATAACTGCGGCACTGTAGTTCATCGGTTATGCGATGAGCTTTAGTTGTGCTTAGGATGTCCTTTTATTGTACGGTCGTGGTCCCGCTACAGCGAAGTATTTCTATTGAGTGAAGTCTGACACTTCGGTACTCAAACTGTCCCCTAAAAAAACAGACAATGGAATGACACGGCTGTGATCCGCGCGCAATTTGAACTTGGGGCGAAATTTTTGCAGAACCAGCCTTGTGTTTAGATTTATAGGTACGCTTCGAAGGACCCAGATGTTCAAAATTAATCTCGACTGCGTGCCTTGCATTTCTGTCGTATAATTTCACGCAAAACCTCATCCTTTTTTTAACATTATCTTGAGCGTTTGTGTGGAATTGTTAGAAATTGATGGAAGGTAGCGGACATTATTTGTTCAAAAAAAAAGAAAAGACATTGCTTCCATAAAATAACCGGACCTTTGTGGCATCACTGTCGTGCAAGTAAGCAATCGATGAAAGCTCTGTGCTAAACTCTTACCTTTTTATTCTGTTACTGGACCAAGAACAAGTGCGTACGCGTTGAACGTCTCCGTGGCGCTAAAGCGTTGTCAACCACGTAGCTTTCCTGACTAAACTTATCAATTGTCCTACATTTCACGGAGAACTGAACTAAAAAAAATGCGTATTCGCACGAACAGTGCTATTGAACTCATTTCACAGGAATATGAGCTGGTATACAAATGAACAAGAAGTAATCACTTAAGTATTCAGTCGTACTACAGCAGTGCGTAGTACACAGAACGCAAGCCTAACACGTACAGAGAAAACAACCGAAAACGTCATATAGTGCGTGAGCGTAGACTGTCATCCAGGGCGAGCATCCCTTTCATCGGCAGATTGCGCTTCTCTCAGTAGTAATATTAACGTTTGATGATCTTCGTGCATCGATTCAACATTGAAGAGCGTATATATTACCAGTAAGCTGTAATCCATGCATTTTATTTGCCGACAATCGGCTCAAACCGTTCACAACGAAGCGCCGCTGTGTGCATTTGTATACGCACCGCCGACGGCCTCTCCACACTAACGCGGCGACGGTGCTGCCACCTATAGGTCGATATCGCCGCCGATTCTCACAGGGCGAGCGGGGAACGCGGTCGTTAGGCGCGCGAGGGGGGGAGAGTAGGATAGGAGAGAGAGGGTGAGGGGAAGCGCATGTGCTGGCGCTCATCGCGGCGTTACGCAGGAGGGGGGCCATGCGAGAGAGGCGATGCGAAGCAGCGTTTCGGCCTGTCGAGCCCGCGTTTCAGAGGTGGAGTGGAAAGGGGAGTGAAGAGGGCCAGAGGGGGAGGGGAGAGAGGAAGTGCAAAACCATTTTTTCCTTGCCTCACGCAAGCCGCGCCAACAGCAGTGGGCCACGCACACCTATGAAATAACCGTCTTTCCGTCCGATTTGGACGGCCGGAGAGAAACCCGCCGGCGCGCAATCGCGGAGGCCATGCTCGGCCGCGAGCCGGCTTGAGTGGCAACTCTTTACCACATTTTCTCTAACATGTGCACACCTACGATTTTAGGACACTCTGTGCTGTAGTATTGCCGAATTGACGCGCAGCAGGGCCTATCGATGTAGCCAACTGTACGGGGCACACCTAGCCTCAATCATACTGAAGAGCCACCGGGCTCGATCTGGTTATTTGGCAGAATTCTTCGGCCTATCAAATTACATTACGCATAAAATAGAAAGCAAGAAGTACTGCGAACAATAAATTAGGTTTCCATTTTCTCGTTTAAACAAACTACTACTACGTCCACCGTATTACTAAAAGATGCCTGAAGTGGTGCCGTTCAAATGTCTTCTACGAATTCATCGCCGAGCAAGGGGCAGGCTCAACCGAAACAAGCACTGTTCAGAAACTAAATGCTGTTGTTCATAGCAATGAATGAATGAATGCAAAGCAGTTATCCTGTATACATGTGTGCTGGCCAAACCGCGTGTTATTCATGCTCAACATTGGAGTGCGCTTGATCGTCACCTTCAAGAGTAGAACGCGATGTCGTAATCGGACCTTGTTGGCATCGCCTTCTCAATCGCATGGCTAGCTTCGCTTCTTGGTGAACGCCTAAGCCGGGCCGCAAGGAAAGAAACGTCTGTGCGGCTTAAAACTGGTGCTTTTCAAACTATCCTAGAATGCCTACTGCAAGTACTGCTGCGAAGTGCACACTACGACAATTCTTCCTTTTGCAACTTCTTCCGGTACCGACTATGGGTATGTAAGGCAACAGGCGCACCTCCGCAGTTGCACACGTTGCTGATTCGGTTCTTGATAATTAAAGGTAATTATGCCGGTGTGCTCTGTAAATGATGCGCCCTTAAGCGACCCATTCGTTGCGCAATCCAGATATTTTCACGCTTGGTGTTATTGCACCCTTCTGCCACGCAATAGCACAAGTGCAAATGACACTCCTCGCACTACATAACATTCATAAAGTTCTATTTTTTTCACAGCAATTTCGAGCACGGGTGTGGCTTGGCGGTAGAACACCTGAGTGTCACGCAGGAGTCGCAGCTTCGTCGTAGTTCCAGGTTCGAGTTGCCGCTCGCGGACAACGCTTATTTTTCGCTCACAACGACACCGACCCCGAAACCGGAATTTCTGTGAAATGAGCTATTTTACACTATCATCTTAAATGCGTGTTACTTATGCCGTGAGTTATATGCTCTCAAGTATGGGCGTTCGCAATGGCAGAGAGAGGTACCGGGGGAACGGAGGGATGGCCACGCTTTCCTCACTATTTATCCAAAGGGAACGCAAATTCTGCCCCATACTACGAAGGAAACAGTGCGAAAAAGTCCTGCCTGTCTACGTGCTGTTTTCATCGAAGGAACATGTACCAACATCTGCTTCACGATACCCTTCTGCAGCATATCTTTACTCTGCCAGAGATTTCTCGTCATCTTCAATGTTCTGGGTTGGCCACGTATATTTTTTTTTAAATAATGGCTGCCGACTGACCTTGAAGTGTCATTCAAATCACACTTTTCTTCGACTTTTAACCCTTGAAAATCCTTGAACAAATTGCACTCTGTTATGAGAAAGGTGCGATGGCCTTGATTTTCATTGTCGAATCCATCGGCCAGCTTGCTGCAGGTGCAATCAACTCACCAAAAGGTGGGGGGAGGAGCTGCGATGAGACTTGGCCTCTCCTAGTAGAGAACCCCGCGCACGCATATGCTCCCGTGTGAGTCCTGATAGGGGAAGACTAAGCCTAAAAGCTACGTTGCAGTACCGTTTGGATGCCGCACGTGCATAAGTGCTGCACCGCCGCTGTTGGCCTCGACGACATACCGTGGCACCATCCGCCGGAATCTCTCTGTGAGCTAAACAGCGACAACACGTCACACCGCCAGAGATGCGTTCAACATCTCCAATGGTTTAGTCCGGTCATGAATAGTCGTTTTTGTGTTGCAAGTTGCATACGTTTCCTGTGTGTGCCGTAGCTGCCTTACAGCATGATGTGCACGTGAGCAGGTGTTTAGTGATCCAAAGGGCGGCATCGCCGCGTCTTCTACTCACGTCGGCGCGTGTGCACGTGGCGTTGTGGACGACACATGTGAAGAGGCCGCTCGCGTAAAAGGTTAAAAGGTGCACTATTAGGAGGTTTACCTAGTCAACTATAACTGGAAGTACTGACACGTATCTGTATATTTACACTCTTAGAACTAAAGGAGTGCCCAGAACACACTTTGAGAGAGTTTTCTCTTTTCCCACATGCCACTTCTTTTTCCTGGGTGAAACAACTCTCTCTAGACAGAGTTATCCGACGCCTCTCACGGAGTAGAGCGCTACTGTTGCGATGGAGTGAAATCACTCCTCCGTAGAAGTAAAACAATCGCATTGAAATAGTTTTGGTATAAAATTAATGGACCGCAAGAAATGACACATTTACGCAACGTATTCACACACACAACATCCACGTATTCACACACACAAAACACGCAGAGCGCACGCAAATAAAACAGGTACATTGAAACAGAACCTTACCACTCTCTTCAGGTGAGATGTGTACGCAGGTGTGGTGTTTCGGAGCGCTGGGAGTGTTTCACTACGCTGTTAGGTAAATCCTCAAGACAATGCAAGCCATAAGGCAGACAATCCATTCATATTACGAGGGCTGCAAGTCAATTCGTTATGCGGGTCCGTAGGTGGCTCCCAGAAAAGCAGAATAGCCTTGGCGTCACTTATGCAGGTACTTTTTAACACAAAAGTGTTTTATGCCGGGGTCCACCGCGGCTCCACTGACGTATCTCCGTCACGGATGTGACGTTGTAAACAGTTGCAAAGAAAAAAAAACAGAAGAAAAAGTTCCGTCACCGGGATTCGAAGTTACGACCCCTCGCTCCGCAGCGCAGGGCGCGAAACGATTCGGCCACATCCGGCAGTGCCATGCTAAGGACGAGCTATTTATATGCACCATTTGCCGGTGGCGGTATTCAGAGATCAATGGTACGTCTGCGTGTTTTCGTTATCACTAGAGCGATGGCGCGAAGGGCTCGAAGAGCACGCTTTAAAGATCGACGCCCCACGCAAATGAGCGCGCGCTTCTTCAGGGCGTGGTCGCTCGTGCGCGGGCTTGTCTCATGCTCTTACCGCAAGTTTGCGCTGAGAGCACGGTCACTTTGCTCACTACAAAGGCCGTTTTTGCGAAAGGAGCGCACTGGCCACTCTCCAATAAGTTACAACTGCGACAGGAAGTTCGCGCCCACCCTGCGTATGTTCGTTCTGTGCGCCCTTTCTGCTTGAGCAGCGCGTTGCAAGTTTTCGAGCTGCTTGCCGTTCTTCGCGTGACATTGCAATTTGTTGCTGTAGCATTCATTCCTTCGTGCTTGGGGCAAAAGAATGCACAACAAACGCTCAACTACGTCTGTGAAGACATTTCAAGAACTATCATCAGTATAATGCTCATCTTTGGGGATAATGAGAAGATGGACTTCAATTCATTTACACACGAATGTGCCATTAGCATACAAATTGCACACGACACAGCAATCGAAGTGAGGGCCATAGGCACCCAAAGTAGACAACTACTACACTACAGAGCCACCGCATGCTTGATTAATTTGTCAACTACGGCTTATATATTTACAAAGTGCTTTGGAAACAGTCTGCGGAGCTTCCAACTTTTGTTGTATCATCGGCGTCTGTTTGCGCGGGCGCTAGGTTAGTAAATAGTTTGCCCAGCGTCATGAACTCACAGAGACAACCGTAAAAACTTTTTGCTCCGACGTCGGTTCGCCGTGTGTCGTGCCTCAAGAAAATGGTAAACCTGTGTATATATGCGCGTTCCACGATACACCGCACATGTTTCGCTCACCAAAAATTCACGAATATCAGCGTGACAAGTATTTTAAGGTGGCGAACTTTATGTATGTGCATTCTATTAATAAAATTATAAGTTATTTTTGCTACGAGCTGCGCGTGTCTGCAGTGGCAGCAGCGCGCTCTCATCGTTCGGGGACCATGTGCTTTCGCATATATACGTTACATATGGAGACGTCAGTTACTAAGGGATTTTAACGTGCACATAAGTAAACCTGTCAATTAGGCAGTTATAGTTTAGCGTTAGCGTGATAGCGGGGGTTAAGAGAATAGCGTTACCGTAGCGCAAACGTTCGTTGCGGACAGAGCGTTTTAGTTTAGCGAGATAGCGTTTACGTACCCAAGGTGTAACTGTGGCTGCAGCTAGCGGAGGCTGAATCAATCAATCAATTAATCAATCAAATGTTATTATTCTTGTCAAAAATATAGTACATTGCAGGTAAATATGCAGGAGCAGGTTGTATCAGGCATGCGCTCTCTGCGCTGCCTGCCTTATCACGATAGCACTGCTATCACACATTTCGCCAATATAAGAGCGTGACAATAAACCCTGTGTTCATTCTTGTTCCTGCCATCATGTAGTTGCCTCGATCCTTACTTGACCAGCATTGAAAACAGTACATGGTGTCAGAAGTGGTCACTTCGGGTCAAAGCTTGGTCTCGGCCTCGGCGGAACCCCATCGATGGAAGTACTCAAGGCACCACCACGCCTGCAGCTGACCGGCAACCTCTCCGAGCAATGGAAACGCTTCAAACAAAAGTTCGACCTGTTCCTTGTGGCGACCGCGGTGAAGGACCAACCCCGAAGTAAAGCCGCAAAAACGGCACTCCTTCTTAGTGTCGCTGGTGACGAAGCTCTCGACGTGTTCAACACGTTCAAGTTTGAAACACAGGAGGACCAGGAAGACTACAAGACAGTCGTTGCAAAGTTCGAAGCGTATTGCTCTGAGGTAAGCAACGAAGTGCATGAGCGGTATCTGTTTCGCTCAAGGAAGCAGGCAGAAGGGGAGCCGTTCGAAAAATTTGTTCGAGACCTGAAAAAGCAAGCTGCGCAGTGCAATTTCAGAGAACAGCAGGATTCAATGATCCGCGATCAAATAGTGTTCGGCACAAATAACTCAAAGTTGCGCGAAAAAATGCTTCGCGAAGCAAAGCTGACGTTAGGGAAAGCAGAAGAATTTTGCAAAGTTGCGGAATCTGTGGCGCAACGAAACGAAGTTTGGAGGGCAACGGACAGCCACATTGACGCTATTGCGGGGCGTGCGCCACCACCGAGAAGCAGAAGCACCCAAGATGGCAACAAGCAGTACCGCTGCACAAAGTGCGATCGGCGACACAGACCAAGGCAGTGTCCTGCGTACGGCAAGAAATGCAACATATGCCACCTGCCCAATCATTTTGCCGTGTGTTGTCAACGGATGTCCGAAATTGCTGAGGTCAGCAAAAACGACTGCGATGATGACTTCGACATCCTGGAAGTGGGCGTTGGCAACAAAAAAGCCAGAGACTGGATAGTGGAAGCTGAGGTCGCAGGCAAGAAAGTCTCCTTCAAGGTTGACACAGGGTCACAGGCCAGCCTGTTACCATTTTCGGCGTACCGGAAAATACGTGCTGCGGGACCCTTGACTGCTGCTACCTCAGTGCTACGGGCCTACAACGGAGGCGTCATAACACACTACGGAGCGACGTCGCAGAAAATAAAAGTAGGAAATGCTTGCAGCACAGTGCAGTTCTTTGTCGTCAAGCATGGCAATCAGGCCATACTAGGACTGGACGCGAGTGAAGCCTTAGGCCTTTTTCAACGCACCGTAGCTACCGTAAGCGCCTCAACAGACTACGAAGCCGTGACGAATTTCCAGCACCTCTTCCAGGGACTAGGCTGCTTGAAGCAACCATACAGCATGATCCTGCAACCAACAGCGGTTCCTGTCGTTCAACCAGCGCGGCGTATTCCTCTGTCCCTGCGCGGCCCTCTTCAAGATGAACTACGAAGGCTGGAGCGCGAGGGCATCATCGTAAGAGAGAACAATCCCACGGACTGGGTAAGTCCTTTGGTTACTGTCAAAAAAAAGGACGGCAGGATTAGAATTTGCATGGATCCCAGAAAAATCAACGAGCACATAAAAAGAGAGCACTTCCAGCTCCCAAGGCGTGAAGATATGGAAGGGGAATTGGCCGGCGCCACAATATTTAGCTGCTTGGACGCATATTCCGGCTTTCACCAGGTCCCACTTGACGAACAGACGTCCAAAATCTGCACTTTTTCAACTCCTTTCGGCAGGTACCGCTACCTTCGATTGCCTTTCGGCATTTCTTCAGCGCCTGAAATTTTTCAAAGAACAATGAGTCAAGTATTTGAGGGCCTTACAGGTGTACACGTGTACATAGATGATATTTTGGTGTGGGGAGCAAACAAACAGGAGCATGATCGCAGACTAATTGCTGTCTTGAAAGCAGCCGAAAAAGCTGGTTTAACGTTCAACGCTAGAAAATGCAGGTTTGGTGTTACGGAAATTCAATTTCTTGGCGACATCATCGGACGTGAAGGCATTTCGCCGGACCCAAAACTTGTGAAAAGCTTGCTTGAAATGCCAGAGCCAAAGAACAAAAATGATGTTCAGCGCATGCTCGGTGTGCTCAACTACTTCGCCAAGTATGTGCCGCGCCTTTCTGAGCGGACTGCGCTTCTCCGGGCGCTTATCAAAGCGCACTCAGCATTTGAGTGGACTGAAAACCACAGAAGAGAGTGGAAATGTATCACACAGGCTCTAACCACGACACCTGTCCTCGCTATCTTTGATCCCCGAAGACAGTCCAAAATAACATGCGATTCATCAAAAGACGGCATGGGTGCAGCGCTCTTGCAGTGCTACGATGGTGAGTGGCGCCCAGTGGCATACGCTTCCCGTGCTCTAACGCAAGCTGAGCAGCGCTATGCGCAGATTGAGAAGGAGACGCTCAGCATTTCGTTCGGCTGCGACAAGTTTCACCACTTCGTGTACGGGCACAAAGTTTTGATTGAGACTGACCATAAACCGCTCTTATCTATTGCTGCGAAGGGTATCTGTGACATGCCTCCCCGCCTTCAGAGATTTTTTCTAAGGCTTCTGAAATATGATTTCTGTTTGCAGTTCGTACCAGGCAAACATCTCGTCTTGGCCGACATGCTGTCAAGATCATGCCCGGCTAGTTCCGAGGACAGCGCTGGAGCCGTGGGCGACGTGGAGGTGCACGCAGTGCAAGTTCTGGGCTATTTGGTCACAGATGCGACGCGACGGAAGCTGGAGCAAGAAACTGCGAATGATGGTTACCTGAGCACTGTCATCTCCAGCTTGTCAAGCGGTGAGAACGTGCAGGGTGAACTGAAGCCGTTTTTGTCAGACCTTTCTGTCGTGAAGGGCATATTGCTGAAAGGAACAAAAGTGGTCATACCAAAAAGCATGCGACTTGAAATTCTAGGACGTATTCATGCCGGGCACCTAGGATTGCAGAAATGCAAAGAAAGAGCACGACGTCTGGTTTTTTGGCCTGGGCTCAGCAATGACATCACACTGCTGATTCAGAGCTGCCCTACTTGTCGCAAGTTTTCTTACAAGCAACCGAAAGAACCATTTCTCATGCGCCCAGTGCCAGTATGCGCATGGATCCGTGTGGGCGTGGACATTTTTTCGTTTGGAGGAAGTTCGTACGTCGTCGCGTTCGACGCGTTTTCAAACTTCCCGGAAGTCCAGAAGCTCCATGACACCACTGCAAGAACAACAATTGCAGTACTGAGTGCTATGTTTGCTAGGTACGGCGTCCCTCTGGAGGTATGCACGGACAACGGGCCGCAGTTTGCAAGTTATGAGTTCACAGAATTCGCAAGAAAATATGACTTCGCTCATGTCACATCAAGTCCGCACTTCCCACAGTCAAATGGTCTGGCTGAGAAAGGAGTACAGATCGTGAAACGCCTCCTCAAGAAAAGTGAAGATTTGCGCGAAGACTTCTGGTTAGGCTTGTTGGCCTACCGCTCTACGCCGCTTGTGGACGGCCGCTCACCTGGAGAACTCCTTCAAGGTAGGCGTCTCAGGTCGAACGTACCAGACTTTGGCGGCGTACAGTCGACATCAGTCAAAAAGCATCATCAGAGCGACGGCGGAAAGCCCTTATCACCCTTGGGTAGAGGGTCGATCGTACGGCTTAGGGACTCAACATGGTCTCCGAAAGGTATTGTGATGGGAAGAACGTCTCCGAGGTCCTACGGTGTAGAAACGGAAGATGGTCGGGTGTTTAGACGTAACAGACGGCATCTCCTTCAGACTCGTGAACCGTGGACAGCGGACGTGAGTGATGATGATTGTGGTCCCTCCGAGACTAGGTCCGCTGACTGTGGGGCACCTGCATCGAGTAGCTCCGTTGATGCTACTCCGCGCCAGCCTACACCGCACCCTCAGGTGGCGTCCGCCGGTGGTGTTCCAGTACCAGCTACACCACACCACGGGCAATCTCCTCCCAGGCTGACACTGGTCCCAAGAAGATCGGGTCGCACCACTAAGCCACCGCAGCGGCTTCGTTACGACGCGGCCTTTAATCAAATAACCTGAACTTTCGTGCTCATTCCTTACCCCTCAGAGGATGTATCAGGCATGCGCTCTCTGCGCTGCCTGCCTTATCACGATAGCACTGCTATCACACATTTCGCCAATATAAGAGCGTGACAATAAACCCTGTGTTCATTCTTGTTCCTGCCATCATGTAGTTGCCTCGATCCTTACTTGACCAGCATTGAAAACAGTACAAAAGTCCCAAGGTTACACACCGCAGGCGGGACTTCCTTTCTTAATACAATGGAAAAGTAAACTAAGAAACAAGATTGCGTGGAAAAAAGTTAAAAAAAAACGAAAATGCTCGCCTTAGTCCCCGCATGCCTCAATATTACTACTTCTATAGTAACAATAAAAGTTAATGAATATGAACCACGCACCGAAAGCAAAAATTGTTATGTTGCAAATTTGTTCAATTTGTTCACACCGACCTTCTAGTTAGGCCTTGAAACGTTCGAATTGGGAAGCGATCTTAAACACTACGCTAAGAGATCCGAATACTCGCTCGTCGAAGCCACTTCAAGGCAAGCGAAGCCATTTTGCACAGTCGTTTGCTACGAAAGAAGTGTATCCGCCGACATCCACGCTAAATTGAGTTCGAAGTGCGCGTCCAAAACCGCCGCCATGTTTCAGTTCACTACGTTAACCACGCAAACACGGTAACGCCAAATATGAAACAGCGTGCGACACTAAACGCTATGGGTCGTTTAGAGTACCGCGGATGTGCATTTCGATCACACTAATCCGCTAAACCCGGTGAACTATAATAGTCTATTATTGCGCGTGTATGTACCATGCACTGTCGCGAGCTGAACACAGGGGCAATGGCACCTTCTGAACAAGTAGGCGCCCATTTCGTAAATTAGCACTAATGTGCCCTATGGCACGGCATACAGTAGTTCTTCATTAGTCATAGTCAGTTTTTATTCGTATTTTACTCGTAGACTAGCTACCATTTTACTAAAGAACCTTTCAGTACGGTGTAGCGTGACACGAATAAGGAAAAAAAGCTAACGCACGCCTACGACAGGACTAGCCCAGTTCAGTGTACTCCTAAAGAGCACTTACTCTTCAGAATCACGCCGTCGTTAAAGTGAATGTCGAAAGCATGCAACAAAGATTAACAGAATGTCCACCAATTCGCGAGTTGTAGCTCCAGATGGCATATAGTCCCCTCAAAGGTTTAACAATACACAAATATCAATCATAGTTGTGACAGAACAATATGAAAGACCTAGAAGCTACGAACAACGACGACGAGGGAACGACAAGGCTCGGCCCTAAGGTGCTTCCACCATACAATCATGCGACACGTGTTTTGAGGCCTGGAAAACTAGTAAATCATCATGCCATCAGCCACATATTTCCCAAAATTACTGCTAGGTTCGCCCACTTATTGAGTCGCCTTCATGTGTACGCAGATACCAAGTTCCAGTGACATGCCATGTCTTTGGATTGTACTTACAAACTGGCATTTCTAAGTGTATGTGACACAGTGCACTGTGATGATGTGTGATGTTGTTATATTTATTCCAATACACCACTAAAACCAAGATTTCTTCCAATATTTGAAGTAGCACAGATTGTCATGCATTCAAGCAAAAAAGGCCGTGTGCATGGAAAAGCAATTGCAGAAACACTGGCGTATAATGAATGCTTTATTTCAGTCTTGTTTTTATAACCTGCACTCCTCATGTTCGTGCAGTGCGTATTCCTGAATCGCGGACAAGCCAACTAGTCATCTGCGGTCACAATATTATTCGACTAGTTATAAAAAAGATCTTGTTTTCTGAATTACAGCTGTTGAACTGAGACGTACAATAATGCCATTTTTAAAATTTGCACTGCACAATATCTTCAGAAGGAGTCCCAACTACATACGGGCATTCGCAACAGAAAATTGCGAAAGCATTATCTTTTTTACAGCGGTACTGTTGAAACTCGAGGTAAGTACGGTGGCGTACGCACAATTAGCCCATCGAAAACCCGGGCCGCCATGTGGAGCTGATCTGGGTACCTGCGCACTCGCAATCCCAGCAACGAAGCCGCCAATGACCACGCCAGAGGTCTTTTCAACCGGGCGGCGGCGGAATCGGAGTCGGCCTCTTCCAGGGAGCGTATGCATTCGTTCAACGAGATTGCCCAGTCATATCGCGCCGAACGCCAGCTATACCCCCACCTCACAAATCCCTGAAAAAATTTCACCATCTCCCACTAAAGAGAACCATGTGCGGATGCGAAGGAGCGCATGGGTCGACTTAAAGTGCCGTTGATCACGGGCACCTTGCCCGATGTTAACGCGTCCTTGCATGTTGAGCACACCATGACTTCACTGTAGTTGTTGTTGCTGTTACTCCTCCCGAACTTCTGTTGGAGTACATCACGCGGGTTCCTCGCGCGTCTGCAGAATCTCGTTCCCCGACGCCGTCACGTGATTGCTGAGAGAGTGTAAAGAGGAGAGGCCACAGCGTCTTACCCAGCCCCTTACACAGGTCCGAACACGCTAGCGCGTGCCAGCACACGTGGTTTTGTCTGCGTTACGCCAAGCTAGGACAGCATACGGCATCCCGGGTTCCTAAAGTGCTCTGCACGTATCATCATCAAGGCGGTCGTAGAACACGACGAAGAAGACTATGAACAACACGAAGAATATGTTACAGATGGCTATGGTCCGTTTTAGAAAGCGGACGGTCGCCAATGAAACTACGGACAAAACCCAGCGCAAAAGCTGCTTCGCATCTAAAATTTTCACCAAATATGGCGCCGCCTTCGGACCCGCACCCTTCTCTCCCGCATTTCATTTCACGCATTTACCCGGGAGCGTACGCCCCGTGCTGTGCTCAATGCACTCACCCCCCACTACCCTTACCCACATTCTCATGGAATGCCAGCGGACCCTCCCCCGCGGGGCCCGGAGCCACTGACCACATGGGAGGAATGGGAGACCATGCTGCGCTCAACGGACCCGGCCAAGCAGAAGATCGCCGCTATCGGGCCCCCCACGTCATGGAACTGCATAAACTTATGAACGCATAGCGCAGTGCGGTAGTGCGGGGACCCTGGGACGTACGTGCCTAAATCCCTTGGTCAAATAAACTTTTACCTCCTCCTCGGGCCGGTATGCGCCACAGGAAGTGAGCCCACTACCGAGTACAACAGGTGCGAGGGAAAGCGAAGACAGGGGAAGGGGAGAGCGGGGGTAAGGAGGTTGGAGGTTGGGGTGGGAGAGAGTAAAGCCTTGTAAAACGAGGAGTGCTAAGGCAAGCAGCCGGGAAGGAGGAGGGCGGCGAGCCTTTAAAGGGGCCCTGCAACACTTTTTGAGCAAGGTCAAAAAACGCTGCCTGTCGGTAGTCGAGGCTCCCAAGAATACGCGAGCCAAATATTCTAGCGAAGCGAGCGCCCTGGAATTTACAATAAATTCTCAGTCAGCTGAAAATCGCTCCCTCTTCTCTCGACAAATGATGTATGAGTCCGCAATATATGACGCGATTGCCGGCAGTTCCACCATTGGCTGATGTTATAATCACGATAAAACCCTCATTATTACCTTCGTTGTTAATTTTGAGTTCAATAAGTAGATAATATGTATGTTTGTATTGTGTTATGCCGTTAAAACACCGAACAAACATTAATATTAGCACTTCCGGTCTCACCGATAGCTCGTCTGCTCGTAGTTGCGTGGCTGCGTTTTCTTCACCATGCGCAGTGCCGAAATGTGAATATTTCTGTGCTTTTGACCATCGCCGGTCGCCGTTGAGAGTGGCAGCCGTTCGAGTGTTGCCTCGTCAGCTGGAAACTGCATCGTCGGCACGTTCTCACGACCGACCGAGGCAGCGGTGCAGCATTTCTCCGATAACAATGCTGGCGCCGGCTAGTTTAGGATACCTGTGTTCGCTGCATGGCGATAGTCCCGTTCGCTGTCTGTTAAGTATGTCATCGAGCCGTACCTCGGCGTATCCTCCGCGTAGTCTCAGGTTCCCGAGAAACCGCGACACAGCAACCAAGCAGACTCGCATTTTCACGGTAGCTGCAGACAGCCGGGGGATGGGTCCGCGCCGGCCCGATGCCCCACGATCCTTTCTTCTAGTATTTAGTTCTTTGTTGTCAGCCCGCACTCGCTGTGCGCCCGCATTCGAAGAGCAAACAGCATCGAAGTACCGCCACTGGGAGAAGGGTGCACGCAGCTTTGCCGTGTTGAATACGATTCAAGCGCGAGCAGTGCGACGAGGCGGAGTATCGGAGTGTGGGTCGAAACCCATCTCAGCTGTCATTCGTTCCAAACGCGCACGCAGGTTTGCGTCCATGGATGGCAGAGCGATGAAAACACTATGGCAGATCGAGGTGCACACCCAACATTACCAAACCGACTCGCAGTTTTCAAGCACGCGCGATACACGGTGCGATGGGCTCCGCTCGACGACGACCGCGCAAGCCGACCGGAAGTGGCGCCACAGACCACGTGGTTGCGCCGAGACGCCAGAGAGAAAAAAATGAAGAAAAGAAATGCCGCCGGCGCTGACGTAATCTCTTCGGCGCCTCCTCGCACCTCCGCCCTCCCTCCCTTCACGCCCCGCGCAGCTTTCCGCGCGCTCGCGGCGTTCAGTTGAGGGAGAAAGCTGCGGAACGTGATCTCTATAATTTGGTAACACCACTTAGACTTGACGGATTCGAAAAATTTTTGCGGCATATGACTCGTGAAGAGTCATATGTCAATAATGAGATTATTCCAATATAACTAAGAAAAGTGTTTCAGGGCCCCTTTAACGAAAACTCCACTCTTCGAAGTGGAGAGGTGGAAGGACAGGAGGAGCAGATGAGAAGTGGAGAGCAGAAGAAAAAGAAATAAATAAAACGAAATAACGCTTCTGGGTGAGGGGAAATTTGAACCCTGTTGCCCCCGTTACGAAGGCGAATGTTGTAACCACTTGGCTGTCCAGGCACAGTAGCCGAACAATCATTTATAGGAACCATATGTACGCGTTGTTATGGGGAAGAAAACGAGAAGACAAAAAGAAAGAATGAACAAACAAAAGAAAGAAAGGAATAGAAAAAAAG
The DNA here is from genome assembly GCF_013339695.2 of Rhipicephalus sanguineus. Classification (NCBI taxonomy): domain Eukaryota; kingdom Metazoa; phylum Arthropoda; class Arachnida; order Ixodida; family Ixodidae; genus Rhipicephalus; species Rhipicephalus sanguineus. The sequence continues at coordinate 171,221,218 of NC_051182.1, read as the reverse complement.
AGAACAAAATAAAGAAAGACAGGACGAAATATAGAAAAAGTCTAAACTCCCCTTTTGTACGCCTAAGTGTCGATCTCTATGCTCAAGTGACTATATCATGGCTCTACTTTTGGCTTCCCTATTAGGCTAAGGTAGAACGCCTACCCCCGCTGTTCCTAGAGGATTGGCAACAACAGTGCTAAGCTCCCTACTTTTCCCGCAGGGGCGTCTGCGCGAGCAGGCGTTTGGTGTGTAGCGACACCACGGACCCGAGCTAACGGGGGGGTTTCGACCCCCTCCCACGCCTAGCCGTGCGTGGCTTTGCCGTGCCCGGGGAAAAGGGGATCCTGGGGGTTGAGCAGGCGCCGGGTGATTGGACCTTTAAGGCCCCCCGGCAGAGGCAACACACCCCTTTGTCCCCGGCTTCACGTAGACGGCACCCCTGGGCTGACCCACCCAGGGGAATTCGGCAGTCGCCTTTTCCTGTCTCTCTCTCTCGCACGTCTTCGTCTTTTTCTCCCACTATTACCCTTTCCTGTCTTCTCCTCTCTTCTATTTACTTCCGTTTTTCTTGGCGGCGAGGGTTAACCTTGTGTATGTGCCCTCTCTTGGGCACATTATATTTGGTTATAGTAGCTCTGTACAGCTGGCGTTGGCTCGCCTTATAACAATATAAGTGCGGTCGCGTCCCCATGTAGGGCTCCGTGGTGGGCGGCTGGCATGGCTGCCGAATTAATTCATTATCTATGGCCTCAACCTCCTTTCCCAAACTTAACAATCGTCCCCTCACAAAGAGGGGACGCACCGAAGACACTGTAAACATTTTCGTGAAACCTCAAGAAATCTTTCCACGATTCCATGTGATCCACTGCGAAACAGCTGACAAGAATGCCCGAACAATATCCCCTTTTGTTGTGTCCAAATGCCTCACTGAAACACTCGGCAGTGGATGTCAGGCATCGAGAATGGCTAGCGGAGATCTTCTCCTGGAAGTTCAAAACAAAGCACAATATGAAAAACTGTCCAAACTTGTTTCGTTCGGAAACACACCTGTCTCTGTCACGCCGCATCGTTCCCTGAACAGCTCGCGAAGTGTAGTCTCAGACCAAGACCTGCTTGAATTGACAGAAAGTGAGCTCCTCGAGGGCTGGAGTGAACAGCATGTTACAAATGTACAGAGAATCAAAATTAGGCGCGATGATAAGGAAATCCTGACTAAACACCTAATCGTCACATTTGGTACAAGCACGCTGCCAGAACATATCCAAACAGGCTATTTGAAATTGAAGGTTAGACCATACATCCCTAACCCACGCCGTTGCTTCAAGTGCCAGCCTTTCGGTCACGGCTCTCAGAGCTGCCGTGGCCGCCAAACGTGTGCAAAGTGTAGTTCACATGAACACCCTGCAGACAACTATGTTGAAGCTCACCATTGTGCGAACTGCGAGGGTGGGCACCCAGCCTACTCTCGCAGTTGTCCCTCATGGAAAAAAGAAAAAGAAATCGTAACACTCAAAGTAACTGAAAATATTTCATTTAAGGAGGCGCGCAGACGCCTTTCCTTTCCGCAGGGTCCTACTTTCGCGGACGTGGCACGTCAGGGGGCAGTGCCACAAAAGTTCGCGGTGGCCGCACGTACCACACACAGTGGACGGGCGGCAGCACCATCCGCCCCCCCAGCGGAAGCAGCCCGTACTACTCCGCAACCAAACGGCATGCAGGCCTCTGGACCTGCAGGCCCTGGGCCTTCTGTGCCGTCAGAGGGCCCCAAAACTCTGACACCCGTGAGCGGGCATCCAGCGTCTCTGCCGAGGCGATGGACACAACGGCAAGTCTAACGGCGTCACAGGCGCCGAAGGAACGGCGCAGCTCTTTGGAGCGCGCCAGAAAAGAAAAAGCCCGCATCACAGGGCCTGGAAAGGGCTCTGTGACTTAAGCCTACAGTTCCCTCCATACACACAGCACTAAATTAAACTCAAAATGGATACACAAATCTTACAATGGAATGTGAGAGGTCTTCTCAGAAACCTTGATGATATCCAAGAACTCATACACAAACACTCGCCAAAAGTGCTGTGTGTACAGGAAACACACCTGAAAACTAAACACACGAACTTCCTTAGACACCACGTCATCTTCCGTAAAGACAGAGATGAAGCTACCGCATCATCTGGTGGCGTCACCATCATAATAGATAAAAGCGTAGCATGTCAAGGTTTGCAGATACAAACGCCGCTCGAAGCAGTGGCCGTTCGTGCTGTTATTTTAAACAAACTTGTTACCATTTGCTCACTGTACATCGCCCCTCATTATCATCTGCACAAACATGAATTTCAGTCCTTAATCGATCAATTACCTGAACCCTATATCGTCCTTGGAGATTTTAATGCCCACAGCCCTTTGTGGGGCGACTCTCGTAGCGATGCGCGAGGCCGTTTGGTTGAGAATTTTATCCTTTCCACTGACACATGCCTATTAAATAAGAAAGAACCCACGTTTTTTAGCCTGGCGAACAAAACATACTCGTGCATTGATCTTAGCATCGCTTCACCCACCCTTTTATCCGATCTTAAATGATATGTTATTAAAAACCCTTATGGAAGCGATCACTTTCCCATACTGCTAAGAACGCCAAAGGAAAACGAATATCCACCCCAGGCTCCAACTTGGAAGGTAGACGGGGCAGATTGGGAAAAGTACCAGAGTCTTAGTAGTATCTCGTGGGCCGAGATTTCCCCCTTAGGAATTGATTCTGCTGCTAGTTATTTTACCGCTTTTATTATTGACGCAGCTTTAAAATGTATTCCCCAAACAAGTTGTGGTGCCTGCAGACGTCGTGCCCGTGGTGGAACGACGACTGCAGGAACGCTCGTAAAAAGCAGAACAAAGCGTGGGGTTTACTACGCGATTCCCCCACTGCAGAGAATCTGATCAATTTCAAACAAATAAAATCCCAAGGAAGAAGAACGCGCCGACAGGCAAGAAGATACAGTTGGGCGAAGTTTTTATCAGGAATCAGTTCCTACACAGATGAAGCCAAGGTCTGGAACAGGGTAAATAGAATAAGAGGCCGACAGACACACTCACTCCCTTTAGTAGACACAGAGGGCAACAGCCTTGAAGACCGAGCAAACTTCCTGGGCGCTCACTTTGAGCACGTATCCAGCTCATCGCACTATTCAGATACGTTCAAACGGTACAAAGAGAGAATAGAAAGACAAAAACTAGAAAGGAAATGTGTACAACAAGAGCCATACAACGCACCATTCCACTTAGCTGAGCTGCAGGCAGCGCTAAGCTGCTGCAGCAAATCTGCGCCAGGCCCTGACCGTGTTATATATCAAATGCTGAAAAACTTACCCCATGAAACACAAAAAACTCTCCTGTGCCTGTACAACACTGTATGGTCTTCCGGCGAGATTCCCTCTGCATGGAAAGAGGCCATAGTAATACCTATCCTGAAACAGGGCAAGGATCCATCCTGTGTTTCAAGTTACAGGCCTATAGCCCTGGCTAGCTGCCTCTGCAAACTATTTGAAAAGATGATAAACTGCCGACTACTACATTTCCTAGAATCAAACAAACTCCTCGACCCCTACCAGTGCGAATTCCGAGAGGGTCGGTCCACCACCGACCATCTCATTCGCATAGAGGCACAAATACGCGAGGCTTTTGTTCATAAGCAGTTTTTCCTATCTCTTTTTCTTGACATGGAAAAGGCATACGATACCACGTGGCGGTTCGGAATATTGAGAGACCTCTCACACTTAGGTATACGTGGTATAAGCTAAATGTGATCGAGAGCTACCTGTCCAATCGCACATTCCGTGTTCGAGTGGGCAATGTATTGTCTCGACCGTTTGTGCAAGAAACTGGAGTGCCACAGGGCGGTGTCCTCAGTTGCACACTTTTTATTATAAAAATGAATACCCTGCGTTCGTACATACCACGTAATATGTTTTATTCAACATACGTTGACGATTTACAAATAGGTTTTAAATCTTGTAATCTCTCATCATGCGAGCGACAGGTTCATCTCTGTGTCAACAAGGTCTGCACATGGGCAGACGAGAACGGTTTCCGTCTAAATCCGCAGAAGAGCTCCTGCGTTCTGTTCTCTAGGAAGAGAGGCCTCCACCCCGATCCCCATATAGAGTTGCAGGGTGAGCTTGTAGCTGTTAAAAAAGAACAGAAATTTTAGGCATAATTCTAGACACGAAGCTCACGTTTGTACCACACATTAGTACATTAAGGAGAAGTGCATGAAGACAATGAACGTCCTAAAGGTGCTGTCCCGCACAACTTGGGGCAGCGACAGAAAATGTCCTATGAGCCTCTATAAAAGCCTGATACGCACGCGTCTAGACTATGGGGCGGTAGCTTTCCAGTCTGCAACACCAACCGCTTTGAAAATGTTGGACCCTGTCCACCATTTAGGCATTCGCCTTTCTACGGGTGCCTTTCGAACAAGCCCCATGGAAAGCCTTTACGCGGAATCGGACGAATGGTCGCTAAATATACAAAGGTCGTACCTATCTTTTACGTATTTTTGAAGATAAATGCAAGTACGAACCATCCCGCACATCATGTCGTAAATGACATGTCCAACTGCCAGCTCTTTCAAAACCGCCCTACTGTGAAAAAGCACTTCTCGCTGCATGTGCGAGCACTAGCTGAGGAAACAGGCGTCCCGTTACTCGATCACCGCCTAATGGCCCCATCTTCACACGCCCCGCCATGGAAATGGCAGGTTATAGACTGTGACACATCTTTCGTAGATATCACAAAGCATGCCCCACCTCTACATATACAGATGTACTTCCGTGAACTGACACACAAATACACCTGTCCCGAATTTTTCACTGACGCGTCCAAGTCTCACGCAGGTGTGTCCTACGCAGCGATAGGCCCATCTTTTTCGGATGCTGGTGTTCTTCACCCAAGCACGAGCATCTTCACAGCGGAGGCTTACGCAATACTGGCGGCAGCAAAGCACATTAAAGAATTAGGAATAAGTAATGCAGTCATATACACGGATTCGCTAAGCGTCGTGAAAACCTTAAAAACTACTAGAAAGTACAAAAACCCAGTCATTGTCTCGCTATACTCCCTCCTGTTCGACATGTACATTTCCAAACAGCATGTAGTTGTATGCTGGGTGCCAGGACACCGCGAAATCGAGGGAAACGAACAGGCAGATGCGCTTGCAACATCAGTTCATGCAAACGCTCCGCAATCATCTCTAGCTGTCCCCGCAATGGACCTGAAACCCCTCCTAAGACAGAAGCTGAGGGATTACTGGCAGCGTACATGGGACCAACAGCTGCATAATAAATTGCATGTAATCAAGCCTTACCTCGGTGACTGGCCAACCACATGAAAAACACGCCGCACAGATGTAACACTCTGTCGGCTACGTATCGGTCACACACACAGCACACATGCACATCTTTTGTCCGGTAGTGATCCGCCCAAGTGTGAGAGATGTGGAGAAGCACTTACGGTGCTTCACATCCTCATTAAATGCAAAGAGTTAGACGTTATGAGAAAGAAGCATTTTTACTACCCTACCGACAGCAATTTCCACTGCATCCTTCCATGTTCGTCGGTAGGGATCCACTCTTTAAATATGATTCATGGCTCGCGTTTTTTAACGACGTGCGTAGTTTTCATGTGATCTACCCACGCAATCCGCAGCACGACCTCTGAATAGAGGTCGCAGCTGCGGTAGCTACACGCAAAAGCACCTGCCTCGCGGCCCTTGGACTCAAGGGCGTTGACGAGGCACTCGTGCTTATGCCATATATCTTCACCATAGTCTGATCACCACGAGCAGAGTCATGCATCCCATTTACACACATTTCACGTCGCCCCCATGATCTTAATACTTCTATGTTTTACCCACCTTAGAGTGTGGAATTTTAGGCCTCTATACAGCCACGAAACACTATCATAGCTCACATCCCTTATGTAACGTAAAACACGGGTCATCGTGACTTTTTCACCATTGTTCATGGCGCTCTTTGGCCAAGCATGGCCCTTGCGCCATTAAAACCCACATATCATCATCAAGCTCCCTACTTTTAATTTTTAGGGACATGCAACTAGCGAATTCGCGGGCATTGCGTTAAGCCTTGGTGCACACCTTCGATATTCACTTTAATGACGGCTTGATCCTGAATAGTGAGGGTTCTTTGCTCTTGCTTTGTCTTGATTGTTTTGTGGATGGGTTAAATAACTCGATGGTGGCAAAGAATAAACATCACGGATTCAGCGGGATTAAAACCCAGGCATTCTACATGGAGGTCAAGAATTCTACCACGGAGCCACACGCGTGGTTCAAACTGTTGCGGAAACGGACAATATACAAGCGTCATGCCACGACGATGCCAACTCGAGTGCTGTGCGGGCTATCTCCTTATATATGAATATAACAAACATTACATACCTGACTCGGCAAGCTAAATTCAAGCTTTGTGCAAATACGCCTACGACCGCTACGTTTAATATGCTCATCGTCGCCACGTAAAGTGCACATTTTGTTGATGGAACTGACGCCTCTCATATAATGGAGTGCCGACTTTCCCTTGGACCATGACCTACCCTTCACACACCAGTGTACTCGGCGTTTCTCGCAGTTCCTACAATATGCGTAAAACACTCAATCAGGAAGACGTCGAAGCACCTCGTAACAGTTGGCTAAAAAAATACGGCATTGGCAGTGTAAGGAATAAGGTTCGGCGGGTTTTGTTAGGCTAGGTGTCTCCCACCGTCGTCCACATACCTGACATTTTGCAGTGAGGAGACGCGTTCATAATAGGAACGAAGGTGTATTTACATAATTACAAGGTAGAGAGAATAAACATTTTTGTTCGAAAGTATTCGGCTTTCATAGCCCCGCGTGTGCCAACACTGAGACATCCGGGAAGTGGTGCCAGCAGGTGTCTCTGGTGTCTCGCCATCTCAGCGTTCCGCCAAACAGAAAAAGATCAAATGGGTGACTCAATACATCCATTGATGAGGAGCATGGTCGAAATGTCCAATGGGGACCATAAGTGCACCACACAATTAAGACGCGCGCGCACGATGCCTCGATGACTCTAATACGATGAATGCCATGCGAAGAGCTTGAGTCAGAAGGAGGGGAGAGGGGGCAGGTCGATGACTTCGGAGTAGATGGCGGCCCCACTCTCTCGAACACCTGCAAGCGCTAATGCTGCTTTGAGGTTAAGACATGCCCAAGTTCGATGAGAACGTCTCCAATCACACCGTCCCACACTATGAACACCGCGCTAGAAAGAGGTGTTCGTGATACCTCCATCGCATTCCTCGGAACCCGTCCGCGGTTGAATGCCTGGCGCACTTGACCACTTGGGGAAGCACACCTCCAGGAAAATACGGTGCTCAGCGCCCCGTTCAGTGGCCGATCCGTGGGTAAAACTGTGGCCGACAGGTACATGCTTAACAGCGCCTGCCAGGGGCAAACGTAAGAGCAGCTTCTGCCTGGCTGGGGACTGGGGCAAACATAAGAGCGGCTACTGCCTGACTGCATCGCATGAAATTTATTCTCACAATTCGTAGGATCTGCCGGATTTTAATTTTTCATTCATTCATTTTTGCATTGCCTAAATAATAATTAATTATTTATCATTTAATTATTTATTTATTCAGTGCTATTGCTCCATGGCTTCTATTAGAGGTTCTTTTGGTTGAACCTGCTCATTGCTTCGTTAGCAATTTGTAGCAGACATTTAAACGGCAACGTTGCAAACAGTTTCATTTTTTATAGTCCTTTGGGTAAATGGTGAAAAGGAAATGTAATGGTCTTTTTCGCAGTATTTCTTATTTTTTATGTTATGAGGACAGTTATTTGGAAAGCCACCGGCATTCTGCAGTATAACCAGGTCGAGCATGGTGACTTTTCAGGATGACTGAAGCTTGATGTGCCCTTGAATATTTGGCTTCATTAGCAGTGTGACGTGTTCGGAATCGATGCATGCACTTGTATGGTTGAGTAGCTTACTGCTCCGCGTAGCAGCGCGCCCATGGCACCGTGAATCGCTAAGGAATCGTACCTTTTAGGGGCGAAGCGCGTTAGGGCCCAGCCTTCTCCTCGTCTGTAGCTATGGTTTGCATGGCGTCCCCTAAAACGTTTACCCAACACAACATCAATCATGCTTGTGGCAGCATAATTGTGACAGAACAATAAAAAACGCCTAGAAGCACAAACTCTTCATACTTGTCGGCGCTTTCAGCGTAGAAATTATGGACCTTAGGCCAAGCTTTGGCGTCGATGCTCACTGTCCGCTGTCATGGCGGTTAGAAAGCCGTTGCTATAGCCGAAACATATGTGTGTATGTTAATTGAAAAATGGTTCACAATAGACGAAGAACAATCATAATTGGGACAAAACAATATAAAGCACTTACAAGCACAAATCCTTTATACTAGTCGATGACTTCAACGTACACATTATGAACCTTAGGACCCAGCACTACGATGCATTTTGTATGACTGCATACAAACAACCAGCAGGAAACGTGCATGCACATCGTCTGTGTCAACCTCAGGCTAGATACGATCGAAGAACCATTGGCTCTGCATTTCACGGACCACAAAGCAATAATTTTGAAGGCAAAACGGAATTCACAACTCAACACGACATACGAGTTATGACCAATAAAACGCATTGTATTTACCTGCACACACACGTTGTCACTCATTTACATGCGCGAGCGGGCAATGTCACCGGAGATTCACGGCTACCGAACAATCCCCAGTGCTTCGCCCACTCATCATCATTCACTTCGTGTATATACTTAGTTTTTTAAGTGTCGTCAACGTGATACCGCCAACTCTATAATAAAACAGCGAGTTAAATAAGATTACACCATTTCCCGCTAAAGGGGACCATGAGGCGATGCGAAGCAGGAGCACTTGCACGATCGCGTTCCTTTGGCGTTCTTTGGGCATGCTACCGACCACGCGTCGTGGAACGCGAAAAGGAACGCTACGCGCGTCTTGTCTTCCCTCTAGCCTGGCCGTTAATTCTCACAGGGCGAGCGGGGAACGCAGTCGACAGGCGTGCGAGAGGGGGCAGCGTAGGAGAGGAGAGAGAGGGGGAGGGGACGCGCATGCGCTGGTGGTCATCGCGGCGTTGCGCAGGAGAGAATTTCGGCATGTCTAGCCCGCGTTTCAGAGGAAGAGTGCAAAGGGGGAGGGGAGATGGAAAGTGGAGAGGGGGAAATGGGAGATGAAATGTGGAGAGGGGTAAATGGAGGAAGGGAAGTGGAGATGAGTAGGGGAGAGGAGGAGAGGGAGGGGAGAGGGGAAGTGGAGAGGGTATGCGCGTGCGCAGTAAGGGTGGTCACGCCGCACACCACCACCACCACCTGATTGAACTCCGCCATAAGATACTTCGCATCCAATAACAATACTCTTAACTGTGTGTGCATTGCAATGCGAAACCCGCATCGTTGAGCTCATTGTGCGCTGTCGGCAAAAGCCTTGTCAGAAAATTGGGACATCAATAATGTCATCTTCGGGGGTGTAAACGTGGTTGCCCGGCAGCGAGCGTTCGAATACGAACGTTGGCCGGTGATTGATCAGTTGGCGCCCGAGTCCCCGACAACGCCAAGGACAGAGCAAGAACGGCGATCTGCAGGGAGGCAACCATCTGGCCAAGGAATGACCGATTACCTTTTATGGCACTATAGCACTTAGCACAGTGGTATAGCACTATAGCACAGCGGTAAAACACTTGACTCCTATGCAGAATACCTGGGTTCGATTCCGGCTTTCATAGGCCGCTCGATTCTTACCTTGAATTGGGATGCTTATGCCATCGAAAACACCACTCACACCGGCACCGCAGTTTCTATGACACGCGCTCCTGTACACTGTTGGGTTCAGATTTTAAAAGTATGGGTTGATATACACTGGCAATCACGTGCACGTATGCACACCAAGAGCCACGATGCGCGGGTACGTGCCACACGTGACTAGTGGAAAAAATTTCTTGACCTACGCGACTGAGAAGTCGCGTTTCCCATATTGTGGCCTCTGAATCGTATTCGTCATTCAGTCCTGTTCTCCACTGCCAATTTGGTATATGCAAAGTTGTCAAGGGGATCAGGAAAGTGCTAAGACGCGGACGGGTAGATAGATAGATAGATAGATAGATAGATAGATAGATAGATAGATAGATAGATAGATAGAAACGCTCAAAGTGCCTCTGGTACATTAGAAAATGCTTCGCATTTGAAGTCAAAGTAAATTCATCCACAAGTGAAAGCCATACGAACTAGGGAGCATTGATTCAACTGCGCTTATTTGGTGTTTATCAGCTGTTTTCTGTTCTTCTGCGTTCTTTTCTTGTCTTTATGCGCTTTTTTCTGCTTTTTCATGTTCTTTTAGTGTCATATGTGATACTTATTACCTTTTTCTGTTCCTTTTCTGTCATTATCGTATTTGTTTTGCGATTGTAAATTTTCTATTGTACGTTGCCGTTTCTAGTCTTTTTTTATTGTTTGCAGCGTGGTGCGTCTGCCCTCCAGCGCTGGCGTTTCGCCTCCGCTTTCCACTTGCCTTGATTTATGGCTGGAATTTCACTGTCGCGTCGCTGACACTTCGCTGGCTCGGACAGACGAATTAGCCCTTCGGCGACGCCGCTGTTCCCGGGCAAACGCGCTGGCGTTCCAAACGTGCAGCCGGCTCGTCTCATGTCCATCAAACGTGGGGCCTGCGTGATGTAGGCGACACATGAGAGAAGAGAGGGTGGTCCCTTAGGACAGTTATCATGTATACTCCATGTAGTGGACAAACCATATATTACCTGCGCCTGAATGATACAGGCAGACTATCCATTAAAGCCTCAAAAATGCTGCATCGCCACGATCTTCGGCTGCCTCACGTGTATCGCGTGGGCGCCGAGGGAGCACGAAAAGGTGAGAGCACGCCGCCGCTCGTTTACTCCTAAATCGTAAATACTACGCATATCCGAACGTACGTGCATATGTGTATCTCTGCGCATGAAATGTGAAATGATGGCGCAGTCAGAGTAAGCATTACCGGGCGGATATATATCGCATGTAGCAGTGAAACGGCGTGCGCGTCATTGCGTGCCAAATCGTCAAGGCGGATTATCGTAGGTAATGAGAGCTGGAACGCCGAATTCATGTTCATTCAATCATTACTTTTAATGTACCGATATGAATGTGATTGATGAAATTGCAAGAGATAATAATAATAATATCTTGGGATCTCGGGTTTTGCTTCCCAAAGCCACGATATGAATATTAGAGACGCCACAGTGGAGGGCTCAGAAATTTCGGCCATCTGGTGTTCTTTAACGTGCACATAAAGCTAAGTACGCGGGCCTCTACCATTTCGCCTCCATCGAAATGCGACCGCCGCGGCCAGGCTCGAACCCGCAACCTTCGGGTCAGCGGGAAATCGCAAGAGATGCCTTTCCACTTGAGCATTATAAATGCTCAAGCGGAAATTAACGCGCGCTTGTCCACTGCGTTAAGAGTGTGTTCCAATACTCACCATAGACGGCTAAATAGACAGCTAAGCGGAGAGCGGCCATATTAAGTCATATTACAGTTCTCACGTAGCTGGCAAAATAGACAGCTTCGAGAAGACGGCATCGGAGTCAAAAGCGATGCAGTTTTCTATGCTGTCTAAACAAGATGGCGGCTCAGCTAACTGATCGGATCTCGCCGGTATGGTCGGCTGCACTCGAGAAGGCGCATTTCCTGGCGCCCAATGTAAGTTGCGTTTATTTGGTAGCGTTAGCTACACTTGCCTAGCAGGGGCCGATTTCGCGTGGATTCTCATGAGCCGTGCTGCGCATGCGCAAGGTTCAGTGATGTCTCACAGCTGCCTCACCGCTCTCCGCGCTCGCTCCGCCACCGCGATCTCACGCGTTCTCCGCCACCGCCGCGCGCGACTCGCCGCTGCTGGTCTGCGCATTCGAGAGGAGTGACGTCGTAGCCATGGTAGACACATTGGCGCCAGCACGCGCGCAGCTATTCGCCTTCGCTGTGCAGTCGCCGTCTGACACTCCGCTGGAGCCGGGTGAAAGCGCCTCTGACTGGCGCTTGCAGGTGGTTAACGCCATTGAGAAGGCGAGCGCAAAAGCTGCTCAACGGCGCAGAAGAGATGAGAAGCTTATCTCATCCGATCCCGAAGTAGTTGCCAGGCAATTAGTGGTTCAGCGTAAGAAGAATGAACATAAGAAGGCTAATAATCCTAGACAATCTTGAAAGCTAAGTATAATCAGCTGAACCTTTGCTAACGCTACGTATGTCCTGGCATAGCCGAGCTAGGCCACTGCAAATTTTTTTCATATATATTTAAGCACGAACGAAGGTATAGAAATAACAGTTACGTTTGTTTTTCTCAGCTTTTTCTTGTCGACGCGAGGTGGCATAACGTCATCCAGACGTCATACAGACGTGTTCCGTTTCTCGGAGTACCGAAGCTCGATGCTGTCTCTTAAGCAGTCAGCGTAGACTGTCTACGATGCTGTCGAGAATGGGAACAGAGCCTAAAAGGTAATTTGAGTGTTCCGTTTCATATAACTTACGACTACACATTTCTATGGCATATACCGTCACCTTTGAACTAACACGCGGAAATGCAATTAGCATTTGTCAATACACCTTTAGTTAGCGTGAACGAAGGGCTATAGACACTTATCGTTTGTCACCTATGAGGCGAGGGACGCGTATGCTGCCTAGTTAATCCATCTTGTTTTAGTAAATGCCCTATACCATATCGCGTACACTAAAAATACCAAAACCTCACCTTGTGATCGTCGACAATGTCGGTGAATGTTGATTCAAACTAATCCCCCAATTTCGTAGGCCACCGCTGGACATCATCTACGAAACGAAATTGCATATTTTTTTTTTTCATTTATGCCGTAGAGGGCATAATGGCCCGCAGAAAAACCACAGGGTCCCCGGTGCATTCACCTAAGACGACTTGGAAGCGAAAGCCATGTTCTTTTTCTTCTCTGTGTATTATGGAGCCTACATGAATAGCCGGTCATGTAGGCTCCCTATAGTCGCATACAACTTTAGAATTCCGCGGCATTTAGCACATCAAAGGCTTACGAACACGAACACGCACCAGTGGGCGCGCGTTTTGGATTAACGTCATGTGCCGGATAGTCGGTGACTCGACCCAAGAAGAAGAGTATCGCCCGCGCATCGAACTGCGACGTTTCGCGTCAGCTGTGGACGCGTGACCTTCGTCAGAGTGAATTACGAAACTCACTATGGTGTTATAGCACGCACAAAAACTATTGCGAGCTTACGATACACCATACGTGCCGCGAGTGTGTGGAGCAGTGACGAGTGGTTGCAGCGAACATCGGTGGTGGTGCGCCTGAAAACAGGATTCCGCTGCGAGAGACCACGGCACACAAACGTCCTTCGAGTTTGCTGCATGGTGCATTGGTTTGCTCCACAGTGATGTTAGGAGGATGCAAGTTTGTCAAAGAACGGCACGCGCGCGAGCGGCGGATGCGTTCGTCTACTGTGTCATTGTGGTTTTCATCGTGATTAGGTGAAACGGTCTTGCAGCGAGGATCGGTGGCACTGCACTGCATGTAAAAACAGGATCTCGTCGTGAGCGAACACTGCAAAGCAAGATGTCTTGCATGCTTCTTGTTTGGTGTTTCGTTTTGCCCCAAAAGTGAAATCACGACGAGGGATGCTTGCAAAAGTACGATACCTACGCGAGCAGCGAGTGTGTTCGTGTGCTGCTTAGTGTGTTGTTCGTCAGACGTAGCAAAGTGGAAGAAAACCACTCCCACGTGAAATGAGCCAAGTCTACGTGGATGACACAACGTGTGTCAACAGAATATATTTGCGAAATAAACCTCCAATGCAAAAGCTCGCAGGATCCCTTATGCTATTGCCTAAGACGACCCAAAGACGAAAGCCATCTTCTTTTTCTTCGATCGATGTATTGATCCTACTTCGTCCCCCTTCGAAAGCTTTCTGCCCCTAACGTGGTTTTACACTCTCTCCAAGCTTTGAGGCAATGCACGCTTTCTGCTCTTCACCTGGTTTTGCACTGCCTCCGTGATCTGTATGCAGAAGGCTTGCGCCATGGAGTTTCCTGCTATAATACCTAGAGAGGAATCTTGCGCTAGTGTCTATGTGTGCTCTTTGAGCGGTGCTTCAACCACCTTGGGGAAGATGGGAAGTACAGGCTTCGGATTCGCTTCGGATGGATTACGCTCTTGAGATTTGCGACAGTTGTTTGCCGAGTGCATAAACTCCATCCTGAAATAGAGGTGTAGATATAAAATACGTTTTCTGCGACAGAAGCAAGCAGTCCCTATCTTCAGGAAAATAAGGTAATGTATAAGGTGTGTTTCGAAGAAGGACGGTGTATAATTTAGCGCATAGTACATGCACGTGCTATGCAAGTGTGCAAGCGGCTCAGACATGGAATGTCAAGGTATTAAAGGGTCCCTCACCAGGTTTGACAATGCATACACCGGGCGTTCACGATCACGTCTGCCAAAATTTACAACGCTATGCGCGGCGGAAATGGGTCAAATTTCAAGGTGAACGCTGCGTGCCCTTCCTTTCGCGTGCGCGCGCTTTAGAGAATGAGGGGATGACGTACATAAGAAAATGGCCCTACGTAGATGGTAGTGCTGTGAAGTCGGTCCTCTACGTAGACGACTGTGCTCTGACGTCGCCAACAATAGCACGTGGCACTGCGATAGTTATTTGACACGACATGTGTAGTTCGTGTAATCTGTTGCTTGAATAGAATAATAAAATTTGAGAGAAATAATAAGACACTGAGACACACAAAGGGAATGTGTGCGTATTTTTCTTTTTTTTTTCGTGAATTGCAGCGAGATGCGGGACGCATGTGCCTCCCTTTCCCATGCGTTCGTGTCCCCGCGGTTAGCGCATCGAGCAGACGCCAGCCTTGGAAACGAAAGTAATGGGGGGCGATCGGAGATCTGTTCGTTCCGCGTTCGTTCTGCGGGTAGCTGACGTCACAGGAGCGGGCGGGGTCAGCTCTCTCTCGCCAAAAACCGCCGAGAGAAAGAGGACAGCCAATCGTCAAGCGGCGAGCTTTCCGGAAGTAGACGCGCATCGTTTGGAGGACCGTATACTTGAAAACGAAGTGTTTCTCGTCTTCTAATAAATGCGATTGTTATACTAAAAGGTATTGTTTTTCCTTCTCAAGTTTAGCACTCTCTGAAATTGCAATAAATTTGAGTACTCACATTTATTAATGTTAGTTTTCCGGATGCTGTCGCTAGGTGGTGTCGCGAACCAAAAAACAAAGAGAAAAGTAGCGGGTAGCGCAGTTTTCAAAATGTCGTCGCGCAGGCGAAACGTGTGTGGTCCGTCCGGTCTGCGGGTGTCCGACCGCCAACGCGAGCTCCTGCTGGCTTTAATGGAAGAGCACCCCCAGGTCGCGACGCCCTCGTACCCGTTGGACTCCTCCTTCACCCGCGAAGTCCGGGACGACCTCTGGAAGCAGCTGAAAACGCTGCTCAACGAGGCCGGCCCGGCGGTAAGGTCTGTGGATCAGTGGCAGGCCTTCTGGCGGAAGGAGAAGTTCAACGCGGAACAAGAACTCATCCGCCTGCGCGAACAGCAGAGGCGAGTGCAAGCACTGTTATATCTAAGTGGGTCATTTTACACTTCCTGTTTGTGCTTTACAGGGGCACCGGAGGCGGCCAGGTGACGGGCTACCGTGGTCGCATCCTCCAGCTGACCGGGACCTCACGGATCGACGGTGCGAGGGGCCCAGTCTTCGAGCGGTCGGAAGCGGTAATAAGCACTGCTTTGGAATATCACTGTTACTTCTTTGCTGCGAACTAGTGTGTTCATTAGCTTCTAGAAATTACGCGCAGTTTCTTTTACTTTTTGAAAAAAATTTCGAGTGGATCATTCGGCCTCTGCTGTGGTTGAGATACCAACATGCTGCGCCGTCGAGAACAGTGTGCGAGGCAGTCACATTCACGGTGATCACGAAAGAACAGCCGCGAACTGTATTTTGAAGCTCATTAAAGGAATGTACGTGTTCCAAATCATTTCTCAGACCCTGCAGTCGACAGAGGGGCATGGCCAGTGGGTTTGCCTTCTCTTCTCCCCAAAGTTTCAGTGGCATAGTATGCCACTGTTGAAACAGCCGTCAAAGAAGCATCATTGTTATGCTAATTGCAGCATAAGCACATGTTAGCACAATACTCACGAATGTTTGTGCCTCTCGGTTGCTGCACTGTTGGCGTTACTGGAGACAAGATTGCAATGTAGCCTTTGTTTAACGTATGCTTACAGTTCGTTTCCCCAGAGCAGAGCCTGCAGGCTCGTGCGCTCTCTGGGGACTTCCGCCACCCTCAGCCGTTGCCTGCACCGCCAAGGGTCTCGGTCGGGGACAGGCCGGGCGCCAGCGGCTTGCAGGTGAACTTTCACACCTTGCACTTTGTTTCTTATTGCACTCAGTGTGTCACTAAAGAAACTTCTTACTATAACAGGCCTTCGTGAGCTCTGCTCCGGCTGCCGCTGGTGTGGCCGAGAAGGATGCGTCCCCAGCGTGTAAGTTTGATGTTTTCCTATTAACAGTATAAGTCGTTTAATAAGATAATCCATTTCAGAGCTTTAAAACACTTGTTCCATAGGTTGTCTGCTGTGAAGTAAAGTAGTGTTTTGTTTTCAGTACCCCAGCGCCAACCGCGGAGGCGCCAGCCATCAGCCGTCCACGCCGTGCTACCGAGTTTAATGGAGCAGCAGTAGCAGACCAACACGGCTCGTGAATACCAACTTCATTAACTGCAGATGATATTACAGGCCCATAGGTGACGCTCATGCGTGCAGGTGTATGTTAGTACTAAAGAGGATTGAAGGTGAGCAATTGCTTACATAACTGTCAGACTGAATAAGCAGGTATCCTGCTTTGTAGTTAAAGTGAAACAGTAAAGTTTACATGAAGAATGTGTAACGTCTCGAGATGGTTCCCTGTAGTGTCATATTGCTTCTAAAGCATTATATATGGAAATGTACTATGCCTCAGGTTCTGTACAAAAAAATCACAGCCATATCTACGGAGTGA
>NC_051182.1:171168700-171204033 GCF_013339695.2 Rhipicephalus sanguineus | reverse complement strand
AACCTATAAGACAAGACCAATGCCCTCCTGACTGCAGTCAGTCGTGGATTGTGTTTGTTTTGCTTGGAAGGTGCATACTTGTAAAATCTTCTGGACAGTTACACGACACTACTCGACAGTACCTTATTGCTGTGCCCTCGGCACTCCAGCTGATTATCCAGACCCTGCATGACAACACAACAGCTGGTCACCTCGGCTTCTCGCGTGCGCTGGCACGGATTCAGAAGTATTACTGACCATTCATTATAAAAACAGCGCAGCAACAAGAGGACAGAATGAAAGAAGCAACGGGACGGGCGTTTCTTGTGTCATGTTGCTGCGCTGTTTGTATAATGAATGCAAACCAACTTGCCCAACTATCCGTTCTCTTAAAATTACTGATCATGCCTTAATGTTGACATCGCCCATATAGTAAGAACATGTCGCAACTGTCAGTGATGCAAGGTACTGGTAACAAAACCATCAAGATTCGTACGACCGATCAAGCTACCTTACTGGCCATTCCAGCAGATTGGCATGGACTTACTGGGGCCTATTTCGACATTAACATCTGGTAACAAAAGGTTGTCATGGCTATGACTACCTCACACACTACGCCTAAGCGAAAGCCCTGCTTAAGATGGTATCGTCGAGGTAGCAAAATTTGTTGTAGGGAACATACTGCCGCAATATGGCATGCTGGAAGTCCTCATCACTGACAGAGGAACAGCTTTCACAGACAGTATAACACAAGCCACCCTGCGGTAGAGCTAGACATGTAATCGAAAGACAACCACTTACCACCTGCAAGTGAATGCCCAGACAGAACGGATATGTTGGCCTCGTAAGTTGACACTGAACACAAGGACTGGGATGTTAACCTTCCATATATAACTTTCGCCTACAACACCGCGGTACAACACCATGGTATATGGAGAGAACGGTGCCATGACTTTCGACGCCATGCTGTGCCAACTGTCACCGACGAAGACAATCTCAATGTCGCTGCTCATTTGCAATGCAGCGAAGAAGCTTGACAGCTCACCTGCTTGCATATCAAGACCAGGCAGACGATTGAAAGCCGCCACTACTATCTTCCATGACGCAACATGGAATACCAACCCAGCGACCGTGTGCGAGTCTAGACACCAATACACTGATGAGGACATAGCGAAAAATCTTCAGTGATACTTGGGGCCATACAAGGTACTTCGACATCTCGTCGCACTGGACTATGAGGCCTGCCAGCATTACGAACTCTCAGCGGCACCGCACATGGCGCAAAATTGTGCACATGGTGAGCTACCATGCACGCTGAGGAACTGTGGAGTTTTGTTTTGAAATTACTTTTGTTCATTTCCTTTTTATTTCCTTTTACGCACATGTTCTGTTTTCAGCATTGGAACGGTGCCTTTTCAGAGGGAGGCATTGCCACGCCTGCTTATTCTTTATTGTGTGTGATCTGGTTTCACCCACAAAAACTGCTAGCATCACTTTGGCACACGCTGAGCCACAATGTTTGGGAAGTTTCTAGATTGTTACAGATTGTTCTCTAAAGACTACATGCAGGACGCGACTACTTAGGTTTATTCGGTAGCTTACGCGAGCACCAGCAATAACGCTGGAAGTTTCAATCACTGATGTATAAAAGACGACGCAATCCATCAATGATCACATTACCGAAGACTGTCATCCACACTCTCAGTTATCATTATACAGTGAATGTTGCTTGTACATTGAGCCTTTCTTTTACTGGGCACAAGTTTGCCCAATGAAGCATTTTATCTAGTAATGCTTGCATTTGTTTTTTCACCATCACTACTGCATGACAATACGATTCGGAAGCACATCGTAGTGGGGTCTTGGCGTGCACCTAAAGCTAAGCACATGGGTGTTGTTTGCATTTTGCCCCCACCGAAATGCAGCTGTTGTGGCCGGAATCAAATCCATGCTCTCAAACTTAGCAGCATGATACGTTATGTTCTAAGCAACCACATTGGGCTTCCTAGCTTTTATAAGAGCCACTATGCTCTCTAAACGAAATTTTAAATGCATTCAAGTTTAAATTAAACCTTTATTTTTACTGTCACGAAAAAAACTCAACTTCACGAAACAATCGTGAAAACAAAACAATCTATTCTAAATGACTGGGCGTGCAAGAAGACAGACACAACAAAGAAGTCAAGACCCCACAAATGCCATCTTGACTTCTTTCTTGTATCCGTGTTTGCACGGCCAGTCTTTTAGAATGAATAATTACGAACTAGCCTAGCTTTCTGTTATTCTAAAAAAATCTAACTTTAAAGTAAACTTGCATTTTTCAAGTATCATCCCTTAAAGGCCAACTCCGGCGATTTTTTGGCCATATCAAAGTAATGGTGCTTTTATGTTCCTGAGACGCCTGTTACGGACCCGATAGCAGAAGTACTCGGCAAATTGGAGAATAACTTTAAATAAGCAAAAAAGTGCAACACCGAAACCGAAACCCAACCAAGTTTACTGTCTACGTATGATATAGACGTTGTTACGAACGAACCGGAAGTTGTGCAAGGCATGCCGGTTACGCAGGCGCGGAGTATGAAAACTGTGACAGCCGGGACGACCAGCGAAGCGCCGGCCAAACCAATGCTGTCTGTCGCCTTGTGCACAGCAGACGCTCGCTCCAGCGGCCGAAGCGCCGAAGTTAGCGGTGCCCTCGGCTGCGTCACTTCCGCCACCTTCCCAATGCTGACGTCACAGACGCAATGTTGCCAATAATTGTGGGAAGCCAGGAGGGCGTTTGCATACAATCTTTAAAATTCATTTGCAAACAATCTACGCATGTCTCAAGCCTGTAATTTGGCATAAATGACGGAAACGTGCAAGAAACGTACCCAGCGAATTTCATTGAGATCCATCGACATCGAAAAGTCGCCGGAGTTGGCCTTAAGCAATGCAGTTTTTTTAATAACAAAGTTCAAAACTCCTGTGAAAACCACTTATTTTAGATACAAGAAATTGTTCCTCACCTGCTTGGGTAATGGCAGGGGATGAAAGTTGCTCTTGGAGGAGGAGGAAAATGGCCTCGGAGAGAAGTGCAAAGTGCTTCCTAAAGGGTGACGGGAAGGTATTTCGGCAGCATGGTAGGCAGTAAAAGAGGATCCAATTTCGCCACTCATGGGCCTTCCAGAAGTGCCTCTCCTGGATTGAGCGAGGTAGGCGTGTGATGTGGCGGTTGAATGCTCTTGAGGCGCCGGTTCAGGAAAGTCAGTGTACTTGGTCGTCCTGCAAGGCTATTTCATACATTTGCATTTCTGGCAGAAAGGTCTCCAAATCAGTGGCCGTCTGATTTTAGCTGCTACTTATGACTGTGACAATAAACACACCACTGCCCAAAGTATCGGGTCCCCAAATTAATCTGAAGATGCACAAAGGTTGCAGTCTAAATGACAGGACAGCTCGCTGGGACAAATGTGAACACACTGCTACAATGGCAGTCACCAGTGTGCACAGCAGTTGGGCCATTTATGCGTTACGCACATGAAAGAAGATATGTCATTACTAATGCTGAAAAGTTGACGTGATATTCTTAGCAGTTGCAGTCAGGAACACGTTCACTTCACTTCAGCTGCAATTGCTTTGTCTAAACACAGAATGCGTGAGGTCCCCACATGTTTTTTGCACACTGCAAATGAGCTGTCAGACACATGTTGTACTACGTGAAATCTTGTGAAAACGGTCCTACATTCGAATGCTGCTGCTGTAGGCCACCTGCTCTTAGGGATAACATAGCACACAAACATTAGTGTTTCAATGTGTGGAATCTTACATAACTGGAAAAGCAGGATAGACACGATATTTTCCATGTGTAAACATTTACAAGTTGCTTAAACTCTCACTGCAGAAAGTTGTTTAGGCTGGGTGACTCCTCTGTGTCTGCGCTGAAAACCTTCAGGTGTAGTCTCTCGAATGCATTAAAAACAGTCCGCAAAGTGTTAAAGCTTCACAAGGGAACAGCAAAGAAAGATGCACGGATTTTACATGTCAGAGCAACTGTAACATTGGGCCACATCATGGTTGGAGACTCCAGATTAAGTTCAACGACTATAAACTTTTAGCATGCACCTAAATCCAAGCAGGTATATGGAAGTTTTCACAATGCACTATCATTACAACATAGCCCCTGTAGCCTGAGATCAAATCCGTGCCCTCATGCTTAGCAGCACCTCACCCATATCCATTAAACGACCATCGTAAGTAAAAAAACAGTACCAATTATGAGAACTACCACACACACGACTGCTATATACACTGTATAGCCATTACTCAATTAGTACATGTCATTATCACTGTCAGGCAAACTGAAATGCAGTTTGAATGCCCTTTAAGAACCCAAACATGCAATGGAGCAACACTGGATAGCTGCAATTACGATTGTTTGTGCAAACCACAGAAACAAAAACAGATATTATCACTGCGTAAGTATGAGATAAGGAATGCCAACAAAAATTGAAGTTTAAAGGCAGGGCAATGGGTATTCTCTACAGCTTGCAAGACAATGAAGTTAGCGTGTATGAGTGCATGCTCTTCATGGGAGGCTTGATACAAAAAATTGTTTCTTTTATCAAACTATCATATGCAAGGTGAAACATGCATTAGAAGGTAAAGCTGGAAGTGAATAAGAGCAAGGCGAACTTCTGGACACATAGTACTGTGTAAAGTTCTAGCCTCTGTAAAAGCAGCATCAAAAGAACCTGTGAAAGTTGGTGCTTATACTTCTTAAGTATATTTTACTGTAATGGGAAATGCATTTAATGAAAAGGAAACTAAAGAGTAGACAGTGAAGTGCCAAACTATAACATTTTTAATGACAGCCGGAGAAACGCACAAAAAAGTCACTGCATGTGCTGAAGGTGCTTATTTTTCTGTACGTTTTTCAAGCAGTTGGTACCCTTACACTCAGTATAAAATGTAAAATGTCCTTAGCGTGCAAAAGCTAAAAAAAATATCTGTATGGCAGATGTCGTGCATCATTTCAAAATATGAGCTGTAAAAAATGACACGGTGCTTTTTACGTTGCATGTTACAAAACATGAACAAAATTGCAGGACTACTTCAACGCGCACCGCTTTCTGCTCAGTACCAATGACGTAGGCAAATAGCCTGTCCCCCTAACGTGAAATTATGCGGGCGAAATAGTGAGAACAGCAATGCAGCACAGCATAGGCTATAGTGGCCACCCGTTAGACAGACTGACAATTGACACTGAAAGTAGTGATGCTTAGGCAGCTTTGCCAATTGTGCATTTAACCACTTCCAGTGCTGGTGCACTTCGTAGTGCATATAACACTGTTCCAAGAAAAATGCATGTCTGGGTTGTTGCAAAGTGGTTGCTTGATTGAGCG
The DNA here is from genome assembly GCF_013339695.2 of Rhipicephalus sanguineus. Taxonomy (NCBI): domain Eukaryota; kingdom Metazoa; phylum Arthropoda; class Arachnida; order Ixodida; family Ixodidae; genus Rhipicephalus; species Rhipicephalus sanguineus. The sequence goes on along the minus strand of NC_051182.1, from coordinate 171,198,670 downwards.
AGTTGGTGCTCTAGCAGTCAGCTTACAACCTGAAGGGCTTACAACCACTAAGTCACTTTACAGAGCCAATACGCTTCATACACCCATGAGTTCCAAAACCAAGAAGCTGGCAAAACAATAAAATACTGACCTATGTAGAAATTTTCATGACAGCGTGATGAATCAAACCAATAATCCGTGAACTGCCTCGTAACACCTAGCAGCACACAATGCATGTATTCCACAGTGAAGCACGCCACAAGGTCGAGGTACTGCAAAGGCCAGAAAGCTGATGGCCCCTTCAATCCGTTGACTGGGGTCTGCAGCTCCACAGCAAGTTTCATGTCTACGTACACCTGCTGTGGTTCTCTCTGGTGCAGGAATGTCGTGGTTAAGGTAGAGACGGCGTCCTGAGATGGGGACAGACAACAGACTTAGATCACACATTTAATTGCACTATTAAGTCTAGCTACAGACTGAAAATAAATTCAAGAAAAAAGGACTCAGACAATCCGTTGGCAAAAGAGGCTGTAAAGATGAGTTATCGGCAAAACTGTTGCAAATAAAACAGCAACAGTTGGACTACACATTACATCGGCAACTTTTCCATCTCATATACATGGCACTAAAAATATAGGATCTTTAAGCCTGGCACATCCAGACACACAGCAAGCTGGACATGAACGAGCAAAATTATCTATTGTCTATGGAATTTTAATGATGTACCATAACATATGAAAGTGCAAACCACCAAGTGTGATATTGTGTAAGTCAGTAGTGCTTCTATACATAACTTGCAAGTGACGTCAGTTCCTCTCTTCCGTCTGCCATTATGGAGCCAATGGAGCACATACGTCTCAGTGACCGCGCCGTGTTTACGTTCGTACGGCGGATCGTTTGGCGTAGTGCACGTGTTTTTGTCGTTTGCCTTGCACTTATGCCGAAGGAGAATCGTTCAGGACGTTATGTAGCCTGCAGCGAAGCAGTGTGGACTGGGGAACTCGGATCCTCCGTGTCTGCAGTGTCCGAGTTCATGGTGTCGCATGCAAATATTGCACAAATCGCCATTGCAATGCACAGCGTTCAAGGGAAATGAAAGAGCCGCACAGCTTGACTCGGTGTCGTCTGCTGCCATGTGCTCGGTGATGGCGGTGCATGCCAAGATCATATGCCAGAGTTCTGCGGTGTGATGTACTTGCCAGTTATGTATAGAGAGGCACACATACTTTTGAGCTACTTTTGCAAACACGTATTTCTTATTTGAAGCTCCAATTAAATATGTGCATTCCTACTTTCAAAGCAATTATGGAAATGAGCAAGCTACACAAAAAAGGTCGGACAGAAAATAAGAGTGTCACAGTCTCATTAGTAAGTTTACGTATTTTAGTGTACATTGTACAGCTGACTACTAGCACAGTGTGAACCAAATAGTCAGTCACGGAGTACTTATAAATACCAACTTCTGTTGAAAGTATGAAAAGATGCATGTCGCATGGCTGAACATGACACTTAAAAATTTAGTTTGGCAAGCATGTTTATATAATTTCATAACACGCATTTGACAGTGTGTCTGCCAATGCAACAGCATTATAGTACAAGACTGACATATTACCATAATGGTAAGCATGAATGTCATTAACAATAAATGTTGCTGCAACAAACTTACCATCTTCCAGTGTTCCACATGCTAGGCACCATGGGCAACCGAAGAGGCCATTGAATTGGGTCTGGTTTCCAACAGCTGCTCTAGAAGGGGCATCGACGCAGGACGCAGGCTAAATATACCTTAGACACCAGGTCCATTACACCATGCTGCCACACGATCTGTCCAATCACCTGAATTGCTTTCAGAAACTTTCCCATGAACACCGCCATATCGGGATGTTTTCGCCCAAACCACAATCCAGCGAGGAAGGTGTTGGCATTTGGATGGGGCTGTGGAACCTCGTTGATGGACAGATGAATCGGCCAGATGGACGCATTAGTGGACTTTTACAGTGGACTGCCATCTGTATTCACAGTTAATGTGAGGTCACTCCACTGCACAAGCCCAGTTTCACGAAGTTGTTTACAGACCACCCCATTCGAAATATCTGTCGTGATTGAAGTGCCCGAATTTCGCTCATCTCTGAGCTTTACGAGGCTGCTGAAAAGTAGCTCTTTTGTTCTTGCGATCATGTGCTGCAGTTGTTGCTTAATATCCATAATCGCAAAGAAGCACCCTTTCTTCTTAACTTCCATCATATTACATGTTAGGTGGCATATAGAACAGGAAAGGCTCCTCTGGTCTGGGCAGATTTCGAGTAGAGACATGCAAACTTCACAGTAGTAATGTTTTTGGACTATTTTGCCACATTTTGGTGCCCGAAGCTTCCGAAACAGGTATTTCGACCGTGGTAGACCAGACGGCTGTTGCCCAAGCAAAGCATTAACAAGTCGTCAACTGCTGACCAAGTGAGCCCGTGAGCCACAACAAACGACATAATCAATAAAATTGCCTCAGCCAGTGTCGTTGAGGAACAGGGCAGTGTTTTCTGACCAAAGTCGCGGATGCATCGAGCTAGCAACTCCGTGTCATCAAAATGCGGCACAGGCTCACTGGCGCTGGCACTTTCTTCTTCATCGGCACAGTCACTGTCCTCAGTGCTGCAGGCACTTTCGCTATCGGCGTCCAGGTATAACGACTGCTCATCAGCACGCAAGTCGCCAATGCTGTCGCCAGCTTCACTCGCGGCATCCGGGGCGTCGAAGTGGTGTGGTAGGCGATTGTCGTCACCACCAGCGCTAGAAGCTTCAGCGCTTACCTCCTGCTGGGCATCTGCGTCCAACTCTGCCGTGTCTGTGGTGCCTGCAGCGTCGTCAGGCAGGAAGTCAGTCGAAGGCTGTGCTGTAGAGGTGCTTGGCATAGAGGTCCGGTGTTGATTGTACCAAACGGTCTCTGTGTGCCTGTAGAAGTATCGCAAGTGATTGGCACGTCTTCAATGGAGACAGTCTCGAGCTTGAGTGAGGTTTGTGTTTCCCGCAAGAGGGATAGCTCGGAGTCGTCTGCTTGTGCTCTTGCCAGTTCACGTATATCGATGGGATAGGACGACGAAACTGACATTTCCGAACGACTGCTTGTGACCGCATCCACGCGACTTGGCCGTTATCGTTTCCAGAAACGATACCAGCTTCCTAACGAATCTGTCAAATACTATGTGACAACTCTGCGAACCTTGGCAAGGGATTGCAACTTTGACAACGCAGACTCCACGACGGCGGAACTCGAGGCGTCGGTCGGTAGCACCGAGGTCGAGTCTCAAGCAGGGAATACAAGGCTACCTTTGGAACTGATGCTGCGAGACAGACTGGTATGTGGAATCCACGATTCTCAGCTAGCAAAAACGGTTGCTAGCTGAGGACAAGCTAACGTTTAAGAACGCCTACGAACTCGTGTTGACGGCTGAATGAGCAAGAGACCAGCAGAGGCAGATACAAGGCAGTCAGCAACAGGCTGACACTTTCAGTGTAAATCGTCAGAATGTTCGTGAGGGCATCACAGGCAAGCCGCCTCAGTGCTTCTGATGTTTAGCAGATCATAAGGCCGAGAAGTGTTTCTTCAAAAATGCCACGTGTAACATCTGCCGCAAGAAGGGCCACATCGCCAAGCTTGTCTCTCTAAAAAGGCTAAGGCACAAAATTACCAAGGAAGCCATTGTTTAGAAGAGAAAAATGAGGTGTTCGATGAACAGGACGACTGCGACTACCTCTTTACTGTTTTTCACACGAAACCGCAGATGACAACCACACCAAGGTTCGTCGTGACAGTCCGACTTTCTGGTCGGCCACTCGAGATGGAAGTCGACTCGGGAGCGGCGTTCTCTATAATAAGCGGAGCGACTTTTGCTCGCCTCTGGCCTCAGGATGCCCCGGTGTTAAGAGAAGGCAAGCTTGCTCTACGGACATGGTCGGGAGAATGTGTAGACATCATGGGTTCCGTGCTCATCGAGGTTTCCTTGAAAACAATCAAGGCCCAGCTACCTTTGCTCGTAGCTGGAGGAGTTGGAGCCAGTTTGTTAGGAAGAAACTGGTTCGAAAAACTGGGAATTACGATGCATGGGGTCAACAATCTCACGGGAACAACCATGGAAGACAGCTTAGCCAAGTTCCCTGCGGTGTTCGACGGCGATCTCACTGGACATTCAGGCCCACCTGTACGCATCGACCTGGCTGAAGACGCGACACCCAAGTTTCTGAAATGCCGACAAGTTCCATTTGCTTTACGCGATGCCGTCTGTCGAGAACTCGACAAGCTCCAGGCCCAAGGCATAATAGAGTCAATCGCCGCTTCGGATTGGGCTACACCCGTGGTAGTGGTGAGGAAGATGAATGGATCTTTGCGATTGTGGGGGGTATAGAACCCAAAGCGTGTCCCCTGCTAACGGCAGCGGAGTTGCTGGCAACTCTTCGGGGTGGACAGATATTCTCCAAGATTGATTTAACACAGGCTTATCAACAACTGCATGTCGATAAGGCCACTTCAGAGATGCTGACCATCAATACAATTAAAGGCTTGTACGCAGTGAAACGGCTACCATTCAGCATCACCATCTATATTCCAACGCTTCATGGATACTATGCTTGCTGGATTTCCCGGGGTTTGCGCCTATCTAGACGACATCCTCATCATGGGAGCGTCGAATCAAGAGCATTTAGATCGCCTGAAAGCAGTTCTGCAGCGTTTGCAACAAGCAGGCCTTAAAGCCAACAAAGAAAAGTGCATATTTGTTGTACGTGAAGTGCAGTTCCTGGGATACAAAGTGAGCTTTAAGGGAGTTGAGCCAACGTCTGAAAAGGTCGAAGCAATAACGAGTGTACCAGAACCAACAAATAAGTCGGAACTACAGTCATTTATGGGATGATAAGCTTTTACAGCCGGTTCCTCCGTGACAAGGCATCCATTGGCGAACCTCTACATCGTTTATTGGACAAAGAAGCTAAGTGTAGATGGGCAGCTCCGCACAAGGCTGCTTTCAACATACTTAAGGACGCGCTGCGTGAATGTACGGTTCTTGCGCATTACGACGATTCTCGTCCGCTGATGCTGAGCTGCGATGCTTCTCCTTATGGTTTAGGAATAGTACTTGCGCAGCTGGGCGGAAACGGACAAGAAATACCAGTAGCGTTTACATCAAGAACCCTCGGAAAATGTGAGAGAAATTATTCCCAGCTTGACAGGGAAGGACTTGCAATTGGTTTGGAGTCACGCTCTTTCGCCAGAATATTGCTGGTCGGCATGCATTCATCGTGACTGACCATAAGCCGCTTCTTGGAATCATGTGCCCGAGAAAACAGATTCAGCAAGTTTTGTCACCGCGAATGCTTCGCTGGTGCGTGATTTTGAGCGCTTATGACTAGGAGTTGGTGCACCGAGAAGGGAAAAGACACCAGAATGCAGATGCGCTCAGTAGACTTCCTCTGGCCTCCAACGTCGATGAGCTGGCGGTACCGGGGGACGTGCTAATGATTGAAGGGTTGCGGAAAGCTCCACTGACTGCTGCGAAGATAGCCAGACTGACAGGGGAAGACTCCACGCTATCTGAAGTTCACCATGGGTTACAAACCGGATCAACGGCACCATGGCAGGGTGCAAGTTTCCAACCGTACAAGAGTCGGGTACATGAACTCTCCACGCACCATGGTTGTGTATTATGGGGCACACGAGTCGTGATTCCAACGGAAGCAAGAGAGGAAGCTTTGACGCTTCTTCATGCCAATCACCCGGGAATAACCACGATGAAACGTTTCGATCGCAGTCACCTGTGGTGGCCTGGGTTGAACGCCGACATTGAGGCCAAGGTGCGATCATGTGGGACGTGTCAAATGCACAGCCGTCTTCCTGCCGCTGTTGCGATTCCGGAATGGCCCCGTCGAAATGAACCATGGAAGGTCGTTCAGGTTGACTTCGCAGGCCCGGTGAACAATAAGAGCTTTTAAATGCGACGCATTTCTTAGCGAACCTCAGGCACTTTGGGCGTTTCTATCTACGTATCTATCAATCTATCTATCTATCTATCTATCTATCTATCTATCTATCTATCTAGCCGCCTACGTCTGGGCGCTCTCCTGGTCGTCTCCAGAATGTGCAATATACCAAGATTGGCACAGCACGAGATCAGTGTATGACGAACACGATTCACTGGTCATGACATGAATAACACAAAATACCTGTCGCGTACGTCATGAAACCCTTTCTCTCAGTCACGTGTGGCACATACCCGCATACCAGAGTTCATGTTATTCGGGTATGTGCCACAGGTTATACAAAGTCTCAACCAACACAGTAACCGTGAACACACATATTGACACGCAAGGAAATTGATAATAATAATAATAATTGGCGTTTTCCGCCCCAGAACAACGATATGATTATGAGAGATGCCGTAGCGAGGGGTTCCAGAAATTTTGATCATGTGGCATTCTTTAACGCGCACCGAGATCGCATAGTACACGGGCATCCAGCATTTTTCTTCCATAGAAATCCGACAGCGGCGGCCGGGATCGAACCCGCGACGTTCGGGTCAGCAGCCGAGCACCGTAACCGCTACACCACCGCGGCGGACGCAAGAATAGTGAGGAAGCTGAACACTAAAGACCCCTCAAAGACGCTCAACTACCATACACTCGTTCACGTGGTCCGCAATGTGGGCCACGCCGTATAAGCAAAAACTGGGGTCAATGCTTCCTACAAATAAACCAGCCGAGAGAACCAGACCTCTCAACATTACCGGCGACTTCAACATTGATTTATCAAGAGCCAACAATGCCTGGTTTTTATACTGTGCGAAAGAAGGCTTGAATATGGATAGGGCATCAAGAATCCTCACTGCCACGTTCAGGACCAAGAGGCATCATAGATCGTTTCATCGTAAGAGGCATCCAGGATTTCCACCAGCTGTGCTATACCTCGCACTTCACTACACTTAGACCCCTCGTAGCCGCGTTCACGGACGAATCCGATTAACAAGTCTGGTTCAGCTGCTGGTGCTCACTCATCACGGTGATGATGACCTTGCTCAAGCACTGTCGAGAACCCCTTCTACACATACACACAGGTTCGTGAAACTTGCGTGCTTTCTCCGTCATAACGGACAAGTATAAGCATAACAACTGTAACGCAACTGTAACAACTGCAAGTGTGACTGCAACGTACGTGCAGTGCGTCTGCGCTTGCCACTCGGCTGTGTGTATATCCAGGGAAACTTTCCTGAATGAAGCTTAGTTGCGAGTAACGCCTGTCCTGTGCATATGTGTTTCTTCTTTGTGCTGTTAGGATTCGCGCTATCCAGTATTGAAGAAGATAAGCACAACATGTCAGCTTACCGCGTCTGGTGTTGGTAACACACATGTTGCTGTTGGCATCGTTACGCAACTGTAAACAACTGGTCATATAATACATATGCGACTCTTTAACATATGAGTGTGCGTATACCACTTCCACATTTCTCTAGCATCATTCCGTAACGCTTCGCTCAACGTAAAAAATTACGCCACAGTCACCATCCCGCGCATGCTTCGCATAACATCGATACCCACGGTATGTGGGATCTGCCGAATTTTTTTAATCGTAGTGGATGCTTACTCCAAGTGGTTAGAAGTAAGACAAGTGCCGTCACAGTCTACTTCCGCTGCAACGGATGTGCTACGGTCACGGTTCGCCACTTTCGGCATACCGCAAATGATAGTTTCCGACAACGGACAGCATTCGTTTCGTCCGAAATGCAACACTTCTTCAAACTGAATATGATCAAGCACATAACATCAGCTCCATATCATCCGGCTACAAATGGGCAAGCGGAACGTATGGTGGCAGAAGTGAAAATAGCTCTCAAGAAACTGACTGAGGGAAGCCTTTCCTGCCGGCTTTCGCGCTTTTTATTCAGGCAGCATACGACACCGCACACCACAACGCAGAAAACGCCTGCAGAACTAATGTTCGGAAGGCAGCTGCCGTCTCACCCGATGCACTGCACCCGCGAAAGCTTACTCAAAAGGGGAAGGTGGATAACGTGGCTGACATGGCAGAACATTATGCGCCAGGCGACAAGGTGTGGGTTAAGAATTTCCTCAACAACCCCGCATGGCTACCCGCTGTAGTAGTTGAAGCATGCGGCAAACGGTCGTTTATAACCATGACCCAAGATGGTAGGAAGCACAGGCGTCATGTGGATCATATGAAGAGAAGGTACACGGGGATTGAAAATGCGGTTCAAATATCACCATATTATTCTTGGACAGAAGACGATGCACATGAAGACAATCGCTATCCTACAAGACTAAGTTCAGGTGCCACGTGTGAGACGGAAGATGCGCCCGCAGCTTTTGGTTTGTCTCCCAATGCGGACGCGGATTCGGCCTCTGAAGCAGGGACGCTGGAGAAAACGCAGCCCACACAACGCTCGCAACCCGTTCCAGACGGTAGGCCACGCAGCCGCTATGGTCGTATTCTGAAGGCGCTAGATCGACTGTCCATGTGAAGATGTCGTCATCGAATTGACTTCAATAAGGGTCACTAGAGGGGGGAAGTATTGTATATCAGCTTTTGGACAAGCGAGTGAAGACGATGAGAACGAAGTGGTGAGACCGAGGACTCTGAGCTCGTGACCAGGCTGCCTGCGTTTCAGCGTTCTGAAAAGAGAATAAAGGAATTTTATAATACTAAATATTTAGGATATATGATGTATTCTGTTTTCATATTGTGCTTGTAATGTTTGTATAGGCATTTGTAATGTATTCGTGATTTACATATGAATTATTGCGAATTTCCTTCACTTTACCTAAAAGTTGCGGAATTTCATGTCACCTGTTCCTGATATATGTCGGTTTTTGTTTATGTTACTCCGCTCCCCTCTACAATGTCATGGACGTCGAGGTTATTTTAAATAAAGAAACAAACGCCCAGATTATGACCTTACGCATACTTATGAATTAGCGTTACTCTATACTGTATTGGTCAGCATCGCTTTCGCCAGAAGACCCACGTAGTTTTTTTTTTCATGGGAGGGGTGGGGGAGTTTTCCTACAATGCTTGCACATTAATATAAAAGAAGAAGATGAGGCGAGAAGTGCGGGTAAAAGATCGCGGGGACGCAACATTCATATCATTACGCACATGGGGACGGATTACCAGCGAGGCTGTATTCGAGTTTCTGCTGTGGATGCTTCTCCGATTGTTCCTCCGGCGTGCGCGTCCTGCAAGGTTACGCCATCTCCTCTTTCTCGCAGTGCTCTGCGTCAAACAGCATCATGACACCGAACTATTTCGCCTTCCACCCTGCCTGTCTCCATTCCTGTAGACGTCAAGGCGGATACAGACGCGAGCCGCCCAGAAACAAGATTATAAGCAACAATACAACGCATTTACATTGGAAATAAAAATATAAGAACACATTGCAACAACTTATAATGCAGAATGAAACACCGAAGTTAGGAGAATTGGGGATTTACCAGAAGCTCCGATAAATGCCGAATTTCCTCAAAAACTCCGAGAAACATTCTTCGAATTTCAAGAAAAATAAACTCCGAAAACTCGGAACCCTACATATGAGCACAACAGTGCTAGAACCTAGAAATACCCCTTTAGAAGCGTCAGGTGTGGCGAGGAAACAGACGTAACATTGCGTGGCAGAAGAGTAGAATCACACCAGGGGTGAAACAATGCGAATAGCGTAACTAGCGGATTGTTTAAAGCTGCCAACCCATTACAAACGGCTCAGCCGTAATTCATCATCAGCCACAGGATCAATAACGTGTGCAAGCAGCTACGTAGGTGCGCGCACTGCTTTACATTCGCACAGTGGGTGCTTCGCAGCTGTAATTGCAGTGGGCGCCCAAGGGGAGTTCACAACGGTCAACTACTTCGAGGAGTAAGAGGCATAAGTGCACAGAAAAGTGGGTACACTCGCATGACCCAATGACATCACACTGGCAGCAGCGGTGCCGGTTCTCGGCGGCGGAGAGGTGAGCAATGGAGCTTCCACGCCCTGCGGATCAGGCGTCGTTACAGACGTAGACGTTTTAATGTAGCCCAAACATGGACGGCGCTAACAATGCCAATACAGGTATGCTGTAACAATTTGTACAACGACAACGTATGAAAGAGTCTTGAAGTGCATGAGCGTTCTGACCGACGAATGAAACGAAAGGCACTGCACATTGAGCATAGGCAAGCACGCTGACATATGTATAAACTCGCATTCATTTCCAAGGTGAGTGAGTAAATACCCACGAGTGTGCAGCAAAATACGAGAATGAACATGAATGACTATCTGAGTCTGAGAACCCGCGAGTACCCTACTAGGCGATTGAGCCTCTATGTGATTATGAGTGTGATTGTGAGACGTGGGTATATGAACATGATCGAGTACTGTTGTCACCCAACTGTCTTTCTCCGGAAGTCATATGACCTCTCATGTTCCCGGATGCCATGCATGTGAATACACGCTGATGTGTGCGCGCTTTGGGGGCTGTCGTGTGAGGACAACCATAAGTGTGCATTGCGCAATAAGCACGCAGCGATGTCGCTCTCCTGAGTGCATAGAACGGCCTATCATCGGTCATTATTACGTTACCATGCACAACGAGCAACACGTCCACTTGAAAACGTTTTCGATCATCGCGCTACACTAGCACGAAACAGTATAATTTATAATAATTGCTGGGGTTTTACGTCCCAAAAGCACAACATGATTGTGAGGGACGCCGTAGTGGTGGCCTCCGAAAATTTTTGACCGCCCGGTGCTCTTAAACGTGCCCCTAAGTATAAGTACACAAAACCGAAATAGCCCAGCGTAAACCGTATGGTAGTGCTGTAGCTCTCTAATGTTTTTTTTTAATTTTAATGTGTGGTACGAGGTTTATGCTTGGACCCTCAACAACAAAGAACATCACTCAACCATTTACACAATGATTACGCCGCACCTGCACATGCATAACCGAGTCATACGTTGTGCAGGGCACGCGCCAACGAAAGCCCGCAGCCGTGTTCCCCACTTCCACCATAAGTAAATGTGAAGCCAGAAACATCTTTACCGGAGAAGTTCAACCGTACTTTGTGTATGCTCGTACGTGCGTTTGTATGTGTGCGTCTATATATGCACAAATGCAATATTGAAAAAAAAACTGCGGGAGAGAGGTTTCAACCCGCCTCACGCGGCTACAACAATGGTGCAAGAAAGGCGCTGGCGTCGGGGTGCCCCTCAAGCTCATCGCGTCAGCGCTATCAACGCAACGGCATTTCCGCCGTCGCCCCCATATAAGAATGGAACCGCCCGAGCGCGACGCGCGCATCGAGCTTTCAAGACAACGGCCTGTTTGGATCACGCCTCTCGCCGCGCAAGGTGTGTGTCTGCGTCGCCTAACGAACCTTCGCATCGCCCCCTGCGCTCGCGGCAAGTGCGGCTGGACTCAGTTAAACTTCACCCAAACGTTGGGGTTCTCGTGCAAGCCTTTCTGAGGAAGGCAGGTACGTCGACATCATCATTTTCCGTTGCATGCTGTCTCAGTAGGCCGGATAAATACTATTAAATTTGTCGCGGAAAGGCGAAATGCGCGGCAGTTTTCCGTTGCCATAGAATTGTTCTACATATCTCGATCAACGCAACCGGTTCGTTACTTCCCCTTTACCTTCGTGCGAATCGAATACGGTGTTTTCTTCTAGAAACAGTGCTCATTTTCTGTCATTTGATGGCGACACTTTTCGAATGTGGTTAGCGAGAGTTAGTGTAGCCACGCGGAAAGTGTAAAACGCTCCCAAGGACGCATGCGTGGAATTTGAAAACCGCCATGGATCTTTCCAGAAGAAAGTACGTGCCCACTCCGGCAGTGGGGTGGCCGGCAAGGAGCACTGGTCTGGTCGTCAGAGTCAGAGTTGAGTTTCGGCTGTTCGCGTTGGCTGGAATGAACAATTTCCGCGTTCACGCAAGCGATTTGATGCATTGCGCAGCGCCTTTTATACACCTCCCTGAATCTTTTCGTCATGGAATGTATGACAGGGGGATTGCTTTGCGTTGGGGAAGTCTCGCGTCAGTCATCTGACGATGGTCGCAATGCCACCTCCCAACCGTTTATGCTCTTTTCTCTCGTTATTCGTGCTCGTACAATTCTTTGCTTTTCTCCCATTTCCTGGCATTTCTTATACAATAAACGACTTCCCCGTTATTCTAGCCCTTTGAAGCGAAGCTCGTTATAACTATTTCGATGGCGGCGTCGTACGCGCAAAAATCAAAGCCCCTTTCTTTAACAGAGATGGTTGAACGGGAATCTTACTCCTCTGCATACTGAATGAAAGCCAAAGTGCAAAGCCAACGACCACGCAACGAACACAGGAAGTGTTCAGCGAGCCGATGCGATGCATATGTCATGCGATTCCTTGTTTAGGATTGTATTTTCTGAACGTTGTACTTGAATGAAAACAGATGTCGTTAAGTTGAATAGCATTTATTTTTAGATCACGTACACGCCTAGCGATTGCTGTGGTAATGGTCAGTGGCTCTGTCATCGTCTCGTGACACAGCCTGCTTGCAAACGTGAGATCAATGCAAGAGCAATGTGGTGTCGTGGCTCTGTGCAGCATGATCTAGCTTCGGGCACGATAGCTCGCACGCTTGCTTTCGCGTAAGGCAGCCTCTTCTGCTGAGCGCTGCACCCATGCTCTAGCCATTGTGACGGCCGGGAATGCATTGGGTGACGCGCGTAATGCAATGCACTTATACCGGGGGTTCCAGCTATCTTTACCCAACTCGCGGGTTCGATCCCGGCCGCGGCGGTCGCATTTCGATGGAGGCGAAATGGTAGAGGCCCGTGTACTTAGATTTAGGTGCACGTTAAAGAACACCAGGTGGTCGAAATTTCCGGAGCCCTCCACTACGGCGTCTCTCATAATCATATCGTGGTTTTGGGACGTAAAACCCCAGATATTATTATTATTATCTTTACCCAAAGATTAAAAAATATAATATTAGAGGCAGGCGAGTCAAATAAGTTGCAAAGTGCTGACAGTCACCTTGCGCACTACAGACAAGTTTCTATTCTGTAATTAGGTAATATGTTACGAATATTTTTACTAAATTGCTAAAAGTTTACGTTAGGCAAGAAATGCGACTTGCAAAGTTCGACAGCGTCTTCAGAAACCCCCATTGCATTATTTGCGATAAGGAAAGCCGCACGTATATTATTTTTTCCAAGCTGCGGGGAAAGCCAGCGAAATATCCACGGGTGAATGATGAAGAGCTTGGGCGAAGCTCCTGAAGCAATCATGGTTACACCGTGAAATGTTCAGTGGTTTCGCCCAGCAGTAAACAAAGCGATACGCCGCTTTGATTATTTTTCCTTTTTCCTTTCTTTATTGTTTTTATCTTTTTTAATTTCGTTTATTATTTTTTAATTTTCCTAATTTTTTATTTTACTTGTTGTTCTTTATATTTATTTATTTATTTATTTTTCTATATCTATGGGACAGCGCCATCTAGTATATCGTCACCCAACTGCAGTTTGCATGCATCTCTATGGGACAGCGCCATCTATTGTATGATACGGGAGACGCGACGGCGGGGCACGGCGGATGGAGCGACGACCGACAAGGTGATGCTATAAGGAGCTCCGCTCCTAATACAAAAAAAAACTTGGACCATCTCCCCGAAGGGAACGGCTGATGGGATGCGAAGCAGCAGCGGTGCGCACGGCGTTGACCCGGTTGAAACGGGCGTCGACGCGGGTGCTGAAAGAACGGTTTGAAGCGAAACTCGGTGTAGCGTTTACTCGAGTAAACGTTTTTTTGAAGCGCAAGGACACGGGAGGCGGGTTGGGTTTCGTGTAAGTTTCATTAAAGCGTTTGCCAAGACTTCGTAGTCGTTGTTTCTTCAGAGTCAAGACACGGGCGCTGGACCGGAGCAGGCGCGCGTTTCGCCTTGACTACCACGGGTGAAGCGAGAGAGAAGTGACACGTTCAGAGGTGTTGCGAGCGGGCAGAGCAGCCGGCAGCTGAGGCCGCTACGGCGAGCATGCTGCGGGTGAGGGAGAGAGTGACGTCAGTGCGCACCTGCGAGGGGAGCGTGACGTCAACGCAAACCTGCGGCGTGACGGCGCACCGGCGAAGGGAACGCGTTGCGGGGCATTCGTACGGACGCACGTAACGTACGGCGTTACACACGTAAGTCAGAGAGCTGCTTCGCATCTAAAAACGTTACACCATCTCTCGCTAAAGATGCCCATGCGGCGATGTGAAGCACCGTTTCGGAATGCCGAGCCCGCGTTTCATCCGTAGCAGTTTCGCGCCGACGTTGCAGTTTGCGCTGGGCTTCCCTAGCCCGGAGCTCGGGGTCCGCTTGCCGACGTTTACGTTGCGCCTCGGCGTGTCGAGCGTTTCGCCGCTCCGCGATCCGGCAGACGTTAAGGTATTACTGCAACTGGCGCCGACGTTGACGTAGAAACTCATGACACCGGCGCAGCCGGCGCAGTGACAGCGTGTTTACGACAGAACGCGAGCCTTTTATCTAAACGAGGAGGGGGAGTGGAGAGGGAGCGTGTGGAGAGGGTTTGCGCATGCGCAGTAAAGTAGGTCACGCCGCACACCGGATTGAACTCCGGCATAAGCTGCTTCGCATTTAAACGTGACTAGCGCATTCACGCGCAACGAACATGCTGCTCTCAACCGTGGTTTGAGCGAACGAAATCAGTTGCGGCCGCCATTCGCCGGCTCCGTTGAAGCGGTAGGCCGATAAGTTAACGGTGGTTTCTTGGCCCGCGTCAGCCAGTTGGTGCGCGTGGCGGTGCAAGTCGTAGCGAGCGCGGGCCAAGAAAACACCGTTAACTTATCGGCCTACCGCTTCAACGGAGCCGGCGAATGGCGGCCGCAACTGATTTCGTTCGCTCAAACCACGGCTGAGAGGAGCATGTTCGCTGCGCGCGAACGCGCTAGTCACGTGGTTGTTTGTTTTTTTTTCCTGTATTTCGCTGGCTTTCTTTGCAGCTTGGAACAAATGGTATGCGTGAGGCTTTCTTTATCGTAAATAATAGAATTGGGGTTTCTGAAGACGCTCTCGGACTTTGCATGTCGCATTTCTTGCCTAAGGTCAATATTTAGCAATTTAGTTAAAATAATCCCAATTAAGAAATAATTAATTGCATAACAAAAAATTGTCTGTTGTGCGTAAGTTGGTTGTGAGCGATTTGCAACTGATTTCACTCGCATGCGTCAAATAGTGTATTTTTTAACCCTTGCCTAAAGATAGCTGGGACACCCGGTATATACACAGTTCGTCTGGGTAGCGTGGCGTTGCACTTCCAATTGTTCTTATCGGTACAACTGCGAACGTATTCTGTAGTCTTCTACGGCACGTATGTCGAGTGCCATTATAGGATATATTCTGCGCACAGAGAGTGCCAATGTGTAAGCTGGCTTTCCTGCAGGACGTAGTCAGCGCTCATGGACGAATCAGTGAGACGCAGAAAGCTTGGCTTTAAAGGCCGGCGCCGGCGAGCTTAGAGACAAGTGGGCCTCGAAGGGCGCACCGTTCACATCCGTATTTGTATGCGCCGTTTTCTAATTGTTGATGCTCTCTCGATCGGGGGCTTGTCGGCGAGCAGCCTTCTTTGACATGGCAATATGATCCTTTTATGGAGACGACTATTCATTTCTCGTCGCCACATTTAATGGTTGCCTGGATTTGAAGGCATGACCGTCGTTGTTGCCTGTAGCAACTACGCGGCACGAAGGGAGGAAACACACTGCTGCGATTCCATGCTGCAACTTGGACAGTGTTAGTGGAAGCGCACCTCCCCATCAGTTGAGTGCTTCTGTGTATGCCTAAATATCTCTTGTTGCCTACTGTAGTCGTTTTCTGTAATATCTAGTATGAATGTGCAATGATGGAGCACCAGACCTGAGGGGAATTCCATGCACACCCCAGGCAGCACACAACGTCGGGCCGATATTGGTTTTACGGCGGCTGTGCGAGGCCCTACCTCGGGCCAGCGTTGCCAGCCTGGCGCCGATATCGGCGGAGCCGATGACTTCCGCCGGCAAAATAGGGCCGACTTTGCCGCCTTTCAGCCGATGTTGGTCTTTCACCGGCAACATAGGGCCGTGTTATCCGGCCTTCTGCCGTCTTCCCGCCGATACCGGCTTAGCCGACTTCTTTCACCGGCAACGTTGGGCCGTGCTTGCCGGCGTTTTGCTGTTCTACCGCCGATATCGGCATAGCCGATGGCTTTCACCGGCAACATTGGGCCGTGTTAGCCGCCATTTTGCCGTACTTTCGCCGACATCGGCCGAGCCGATGGTTTTCACCGGCAACATTGGGCCGAGCATGCCGTCATTCTGCCGTGCTTCAGCTGACATCGGCGGAGCCGATGGCTTATCGACAATGTTGGAACTTTCTTGTCTCCCTTCGGACAGTTATACATGCCCTGTTGAGAACGTCCTCCTGCGTCGCGGCGCTCCAAAAGTCCTCGTCACCGACAGAAGTACGGCTTTTACGGCAGAGCTAACGCAAACCATCTTGCAATAGAGCCACACAAGTCACCGACGGACATCACCCGCAGGCGAATGGCCTCACCGATCGGGTAAATGAAACCCTCGTCGACATGCTGGCAATGTACTGTACGTCGAACACATGACATGGGACGCCATAATCTCTTCCGCACATAACCTGGAGTTAACACGGCAGTGTAAGAAACGGCGCACATATGACGCCGTTCAAACTAGTTCACGGAAGCCCCTCAACGACGCTGGACGCCGTGTTGCCGGCCGTCAGTGACGAGAATAACCTGGACGTTCCGCTCTACCTTTAGCCCGCCGAAGAAGCCCGGCAGCTCGCCCGCCTAGCATACAATCATAATTCAATTGAGCATTAGGCGCTTCAATATTTGTAGCTTAAGCTGTAGAATACCGCTACATAGATTGCTGTACTAGCACAAATAACAAAGTTCAAATATTGTACCGTGCTAATGCCGCACGTACGACTCGGGGCGCGAAGTATCGCCGACTGAATAGCTTGCATTCTCTTATTAGTTTCTGCTATGACAATGACTAACAACTACCACTAGCACAGTCACTTTTCTACCAAAAAAAGGTGGTCTTTAGAAGAATAACTGACTGAAATTAGATGGCCACTTCGTTGACCAGTTGTTCAACGCTATCAAAAATGTTGAAACGTTATAACACACACCATTAACTTCATGGGCCAAATTCGAAGTACTTCTGTTTCGTAAATGTTTTTGCCACTGGTCGGCCGACTTCGCTAATGTATCCAGCATCAAAATTCACCCAAACATTTCCGCACGAATGCTTTTAGCGGAAGAAGTTTTATGTGAATACTAATTCTGTGCAAAAATCAAGCCTGTCATCATATTAATAGCGCTATATCCTTTCAGCCGCTGAATGTGTGCCGCCAGCGCTCATATACTACACGGGCAGTTTCCGATCTCTGTGTTTACACATATTTACTCACGCGCGTGTTTGGGTGAAGCGTAACAAGCGCATTTGCTTCAGTGATGTCACATAATTTTACTTCATGAAAATAGTAAAAGCTCAGCAAGGCGTGTTGCTGAGCTAGTTGGTTCGTTACTTGAGAAAAATAGGTATGGTGCAAAAAAGACCGGGCGAAGTGAAGACACGTTTTGTCGTTTCAATGTTTACAAATCAACTAGCCCGCTGACCATCTTTAACGAACTGACAAACACGTGTTTGCCACGTGTTTGTCAGTTCGCATTTGCACTTCGTTGCCGTCCATTTTGCGACATACATATCTTTTTCAAGTAAAAATCTCGCTCAACGATTGCTTCCCACGTGCTTTCAGAAACAGTCGCATAAAATTATTATTATGGCACGTGAAATACGATGAAAAATGCGGCTCCAACGTGGTGTACGCAAAGTTTTCATGCAGCGACATGTGGCAACAAGTGATGCATTGAAAATTCCACGAACGCCTTTCTCAAACGGCATGCCCATAGACATGCTGGGGGAATCGCACACCATTGTGGTAGGCTGAGCCGTGCTTTCAAGAAGGGAGAATTCGCATTTTTTTTTCGTCTTCTTCAACCTCTACCCCCCCCCCCCCTCCCTTTCTTCCCCTCGTTCACCGTCATTGTCGCGAAACTCGCTTGACCAGGCAGGGTAGGGTAGCCGTCCAGACGGAGGGACAATCGTAGCTGCGGCGGCAGGTTTTTTTCACTCCGACCAGCAGAATTCTTCAAGAGGTGCAGTGTGTGGACATGTGTGGTGTAAAGTCAAAATCGTGCACGAGACGGATACGCGGCAGGATTCCGGCATTGTTTTCGGCAGAGATCACCGCAGCGAGAAACCAGTGGCCCCCTGCTTCCATTTTGAACTCGCTCACCTCATATAAGGCCGCGTGTTCACTGCTGTTACGTGTCATCAGATTTTTGTTCTCTTCTTATCACGTATTCTCTATTGACCATCGTGTTTTGTGTATATGGTGCGCTTGCATTTTTTATTCGCTCGTGTTTTTAGCGATCCAATGGGCACACGTGAGTGGTTTTTATGCACGATTCCTTTCTGTTACAATCTTACCTTTAGATTAGGAATGCGTGCGTGCCTATCTTGTTTAGATTTAGAGTTCATGGGATCTTGTGGTACCGCTCGCAATGTTTCTCGCGTCGCGTGCAGCAGTTTATCCATCTTTTTGGCCCTTAAGATATCACTGAAAAAATTGCAATTCCCGCTTAAAGGATAACGCTAATTTAATTGCCAGTCATGTGTTGCGAATGTCTACCGTTCCTTGGTGAACTTAATAAACGTGTGGGGCGGGGGGGGGGGGGGTTGTTCCTCTGCTCGTAATTAGCTCACGCGTATACACAATCTTCTAGTCCAGTTGCCACTCTTAATCTCGCTTTTTCGGCAAGCCGCCTAACATTATCTTTCTTTTCTTCGGGTCCGTCTTTAATCCTACTTTAATGCTGCCTTCGTTTACATCTCCAGAATTTTTTTCGTGATTCGGCACCGTCGTTACTGAAAAGCGCGATATCGTCCGCAAAACGCAAGTAGCTAAGATATTCTTTGTTAATCCTTATTCCTATTTTTGCCCGTTCTAGTTCTTTCAATATTTATAGTGAATGTGCCGCGCATAACGTTGAAGTGATTGTAACTCTTCGCATAGGCGTGCGCACAGTGGGGCAGGGGGGCAGCCGGCCCTCGTAGTCACTTAAGAAGAGGTGGGCGCAAGGTCTGCCAAACACGTTGACTTAATAGGGAGGGGGGGCGCCGCGATGAACCTTCGCCCCCCCCCCACCCCCTCTGAAGGGGAACCCTGCTCACGCCTATGATTTTGCGCCTGATCGCATTCTCGATTAGGATTGTCCTGCTTTTTTTGAGGAATACGGTGGCTGTGGGGTTGTTTTAGATATTGGCTACGGTATCTATAGATGTTTAGATATTCCTTTATGGCATAATTATTCCGGAACTGCTGGCGTGTGTTCATATCTGTGAATAAATTTGTGTTTATCACCTTCCAAATGTGTTGCTCCTTAATTTCTCAGACGCATGCGTAGTTGGTGCAGCAGGCCTTTCATCAATTTAGTTTTGTTTGAGACAATATTGACTTTCGTTCTCGGCCTTGCATGGTTCGACAGAATTGTGGGTCTTAATCGCACACTAAGACATCAGTGGAGCAGTCGTTCTAATTAGGAAGCATTTTTCGAATATGGCACCAATGGCAGTCGATGAATGTCGTTGGGCCGCGAATAGTCTATTTTAGCGCTGCTGACTTACAGTACAGTAACCACAGTAATACCGAACTGCCGTGGTCGGCACGCAGACATTTTACTTTATAACACATGTATCAGCCTGCCTGATCAGGTTACTTTACGCATCGAGCAACTACCGCCGGTGTCTCCATATAACCTAGCTACGTGCCGACCACGACGGTACAGTACTACCATAGTACTACCGTACTTAACGCACGGTAAGCCACCACTGCTAAAACATAATAACGGGTGTAAACTGTCACGCCGGCGGCTACCCGACGTCGGCGGGGCCGACACCGCGCCAGCATCGGCTATCATACATAGGCCCAATGACGGCTTGCCATCATCGGCTGAATAACGGCAGGCCCTTCTCGGACCGACGCTGGCTAGCCCACGTCGGCCCGAAGCCGGCAAGCCCGCATCGGCCCAAAGGCGGCTAGCCGACGTCGGGCCGATGCGGGTGAAAGTAGCGCGAGCGTGATTTGCCGACGTGGGGCCAATATTGCTGCCGTCATTTGCCGACGTTGGGCCGAGATCGGTCCAATGGCGGCGTGCGGCCTGGGACGTAACTGAATTTTCTGTGCGGTGCGGCTAATTATCGGCAGCCTAACGAGGGAAGATTCTGCTCGATTTTTGCTTACGTGGCTCATTTTTGTTTATCACAGACAAGATAAAAAAACGTACCAAGATGCACTTGCTTTAATCTTTTTCTTTAGTTTAGAGGGATGGTGAAGTCTGAAAAAAAAAAACTCGAAAGTGTTTTGGGAAGATGTGACTGTTCCGACAAACAGTATATTTCACATGTTTTTGAAGGGTTGACTGTATTGCTGGAGGATTCTGAGCTCCTGTCCTGCTTCTTTGCTTTCTTCACATCTCCTTTAGATCCCACTTTCTAAAAGGTACTGAGAGAGGCCTTACACATGAGCATTGTTGGCTGCGGCTGCCGTTCGTACTGATTCTAGAAACCGTAGTGGGAGCGGAGCGGGTTGAGAGACGCGGGCGACGGCTGCCATGGCTGGCACGCCCATTTCTGCTGAGGTTACACATCACCCCTTCTAGCTCGCCGCGCGGCCGACAGACGCTGCAATTTGGGAAAAACGCATTAAATTCATTATTTTCCTCCAGTTTAAGCTTGAAAACGAGGTTATAGCAACCACTTTCTGGACCCAAGCTTTCAATTGGGCTGGAAATCTCAGCACCAAAAGTTTCCTTCAGTATCCCTTCAAGCCATCGCTTACTCATGTCCAACTATGATACGTGATTTATGTACTGTTTTGTCACAGGCATCCAGCCATGGCCAAAGCCAAAGGACAGATGTCTCAGCAAGCCTCGAACCCTGTCCAAAGTTCTCAAAGAACAATCTGCGAGAATCGGAGGCAAGACTCCGCCGCATCGACAGGAGAGAAAGGGTTAGTAATCTGTGTGCGTCACACACTTCTGGATTGTTATCAGAATTTCCTAGGGCTCGTTGTTCAATCCAGGTTATTTCTCATTATAAAAATTGCTGATTTCCATGGCGCATTTTTTCTTCGTGATTTACTAAATGTCGTATTATATAGCATGAACAATCGCAGTTTAATAATGTACAACATAATACTTATTGCACAAGTTGCGAGGATATTATGTGGTCTCTTGTTTTTTGTTACGAGGGTAATAACTTATTGAGCTAACCTGCACTGACAGTTGCACATGTGTGTAGAAGTGTACAGGATCTGAGAACCATGATTGAACCGGCGTTTTAGTCGGAACTAAAGCAGAACCAACATTCTCAGAACGTTGCGGAACCCGAACTTATCCTCAGCGGAAAAAAGATAATAGTGGTCAATAGTTCAACTTACAAATTATTCAAGAATATAGAGCAAGCAGGCAAGAACGACAACATATAACACGATTTTTCGTCGGCTTCTCCCGCTAGCAGATCGTGACGGCTAACGAGTACAGCAGTCTACGTGAATGCCAATTCACTGTTGACGTATGAGCTCAAATCTACACGGATATGCACGCCCTGACGCTTCCGCTTCTGAACTAAGCCATACGACTAGCTCTGCGCAGCCGAAACATTGTTAGAAGGAGCTTCGCATAATTTCCAGGCTCGAAATATGGCTGATCGAATATATCTCTGCTATCTAAGTCGTCTCATTTCAGTGCACTAACAATACTGCATGTCAAGGTCTGTTTAGGTAATGGTGGCCTATTAGCGGCACCACAAAGTCAGCCTAATTAATAATAAGAATATATTATTACTGAAAGTCTTGTTTCTCTTACAAAGACTTCCGGTTGAGCACTTCTGGTTTTCCGAATATCCAGGAAAAACTTCTTAAAATAAAACTGCTATGAAATCGATGGTTTTGCTTCAAGATAATAGTTATATTGGATACATTGGATGGCGGAGTAAAGGTTTAAATGAGGGTCAAATACCTGTCAGGATAATTAACGAAAATTAATTGAATGAGTTCATTGAATGAGCACACGCTTTTATTGTTAGCAGCTGGCAGAGCAAATCTCAACCACGAAAAACTAGAGAAGGTGTCGATGATGATGAGGATGAAGGTGATGATGAAACTAAACCTTGAATGTCCAAAAATTATTTACAATTTTTTGTCGAGTTCTGCCTCGCGCAAAAACTCGTTCAGAGCTTTGCAAATATTGCGCTGCAGACGACGTGTAGGTCCCAATGAACTTTTTTCCGATACTTGTTGCTTGACAAGATCATATAAAAAAGGTGGCCATCGATTTTCTTTGTATGCTATATCGCGGACAGGCGCACAAGAGGTCTCTGGAGCGCCGCATGCCTCGCAGTTTCGGACTGTCTGCACGGCCGATAAGGTACAGGAAGAAAAGAGTGAACGCCACACCTAGGCGTAATCTGTGCACTAAGCTCGAACTGCACCTTTTCATGGTTGACGGTATTTCAACATGCCTGTCTGGCTCTAGTTCGTGAAGACGGCTGCGACGATGACTTGGTAAAGACCAATATGGTACAGCAGTTTCGGGGATTAAAATATACACAACCGCGTTAGTGTCGGGCCGTGAAAATGGAATGGGGAATACAGTAAAACCTCGGTGATAAGAATCTCGTGGGGTCACCAAAAATATTTGTATCATCCGAAATTCGTATCACCAGAAAACATAGAAAATTAATATGCGACCAAAGAAAGCTGGCTATGTTTTCATTTATTGTTTCTCAGGGACGCAGCAACTTCATGAACAGTTCTGAACGATTGCCAGTAATGCTTTTAGATGTTAACGATCATGCGTGTACTCGTAAATATTAGGCGCGTGCACGCGTGTGTAATTAATGAACCACGTGTGCTGTGACCCGTGACAGCTAGTCATCATCAGCCTGTCTACGCCCACTGCAGGGTAAAGGCCTCTCCCATGTTCCGCCAATCAACCCGGCCCTGTGCTTTCTGTTCCCACGTTATATCTACAAACTGCTTAATCTCATCTACCCACCTAATTTTCTGTCCCCCCCTCACGCGTTTGCCATCTCTTGGAATCCAGTCAGTTACCCTTAATGACCACCGGTTATCCCGCCGACGTGCTACGTGCCCGGCCCATATCCATTTCTTCTTCTTGATTTCAACTATGATGTCCTTAACCCCCGTTTGTTCCCTGACCCACTCTGCTCTCTTCCTGTCTCTTAAGGTTACACCTATCATTTTCCTTTCCATCGCTCGCTGCGTCGTCCTCAATTTAAGTTGAACCCTCTTTGTAAGTCTCCAGGTTTCTGCTCCGTAGGTAAGTACCGGTAAGATGCAGCTGTTATATACCTTCCTCTTGAGGGATAGTGGTATACTACCATTCATGATTTGATAGCGCTTGCCGAATGACCCCATCCCATCCTTATTCTTCTAGTTATTTCACTTTCATGGTTCGGCTCCGCGGTTACTACCTGTCCTAAGTAGACGTACTCCTTTACAACTTCCAGTGTCTCGCCCCCTATCGCCAAGCGCTGTCCTCTGCCGAGATTGTTCCACATTACTTTAGTTTTATGCATATTAATTTTCAGACCTACTCTTCTACTTTCCGTATCCAGTTCAGTAATCATGAGCTGTAATTCGTCTCCCGCGTTACTCATCAATGCATGTCATCAGCACACCGCAGGTTACTGAGATACTCTCCATTAACTCTTATCCCTAATTCTTCCCAGTCAAGGTCCCTGAAAACCTCCTGTAAACACGCGGTGAATATCATTGGAGAGATCGTGTCTCCCTGTCGTACGCCCTTCTTTATTGGGATTCTGGCGCTTTCTTTATGGAGGACTATTATGGCTGTGGATCCGCTGTAGATTTCTTCCATTATGTTTATATCGGCTTCGTCGATGCCCTGATTCCGCAGTGCCCGCATGACTGCTGATGTCTCCACCGAATCGAATGCCTTCTCGTAATCTATGAAGGCTATGTATAGGGGTTGGTTGTATTCCGCGCATTTCTCTATCACCTGATTGATAGTATGAATATGGTCTATTGTTGCTAGTAGCCTCTTCCAAATCGTAGTACGCATTTTCGCATGACATCAGCGTGCTGCGGCGAAAATGACTGATGGGGCGCTTTGCACGCGATTGAGCACCAGAAAATTTTAGGACCGCTGCCCTTTGTTGTTATTACTTTCTTATCGCGGCGGTGTTTTGGATGTTTTTCGGGAGATTTACGGCCGCGCCCGTACTGTCGGAAGGTTTGCTCAAAATTCGAGTATCTCCTGTGGAAATCGGAGAGTTGGGAGGTGTGCGCGTCCCCGCCAGTCGTGCATGTTCATGTTGCTAGGCCTAGCTCTTTCGCGATGACATGGTTGCATCTACGTGGCAGGCACGTGTAAACAAAATACAACGACGCTGCCTCGAGCATAGCAGAACGCGTCGACGCGTTAAAAAGAGAGAGAGAGAGCGCTACGTGGCGTCATCTGTAATCTAAACGCGAAGGTGTGTGAAGGCTCACTGAGGCCTCAAAGATTCGCGCGCACAGTCTCGGATGTCTCGGAGATTACGACGTGCCACTGATGGTCTGTTCTAACAAAATATTGGCACGGCGCGCATGACAGCGCCTGATGCCTTCTCTTCCGCGACAGCACGGGCAGCACCTGTTCGTACCTGCATGGTAGCGTACGTTCGTATCAAAGGTCACCGGGTGAAAATCGCTTCGTAACAACCGTACTTCATTACATTGCAGGCTATTGGGAATTGGCCGCGACCACAAAAAAATTCGTATCACCCCGAAATTCGTACGAGCCGTCATCGTATCACCGGGGTTCTACTGTATTGTGGCGTTAACGTGGGCCATCCTTGCGTCCGCATCGGCTTGCTCGTTTCCATGTAGGCCGCAGTGCCCTGCAAGCGACTGATATCTCATCGATCGCCTGTTTTCAGAGCTACATCTTGTGATTCGACCACTTCATGAGCAAGCAGATAATATAGCCCTCGTTTAAGCACACAATCTATTACTTGAAACGCTGGTTTACAGTCACAGAATATAGTCCAGCTGTGAGGCGGCTGCATCAATATTAGTTGCCCTATTTGATACGCCTAAAGCTCTCCTGCGCGGACGCGCGCGGATGGCGAGTCTGGAATGCGAGTCTGTGCGTTAATTCTGGGGCTGATGAGTCTGGAAATAGAGCATATCTCGCAAAACCTCGCTTTTGCCCACTCTGAAAGGAAATGGCCTCATTCATTAGGTGAACTAGCTAATGCGGGTGGGAATAGCTGTATGCTTTCGGTGTTCGAATTGTTGTTTTTATAAATTAGAGAATAATGAGCTCTCACCTTTTCTAAGATGTCTCTACCAAATGAGGCATGTAGATAATTAGATCAAGGAAACCATAGGGCACAATAGTTGTTGTCCTCAACTGTAGTGTAGTAATTATAACGTAAATGTAAACAAATTTAAGTAAAAGAAAAATCACCCTTTTTCGTCGGTGATATGCGAACCCGCCACCTTCGAATTACGCATCCGATGATTTACCTACTGAGCAGCCGGCGCTTCCCCGTCGCTTTATTTCATTTATGCTCACGTCGTGATTACTACACTACCGTGAAATACAAAATTTAATGTCCCCTACAATTTCCTTGGTCTAATTATCTGTTGGGTTAATTTGCTAGTGTCTAACAAAGAAAAGAACCCCTCGAAAGAAATACCCCTCATTTCGTTCTAACATGCCCGTAATGCTCATTGTGTATCAATCAGAACTGATGGCATTAGACCGCAGACCATTCAGTATAAAGAAAGTACTGGGCCCGTGGCCAATCAGAGCCTTACGGGCGCTTTAAAAGCGTTAAAACACTTTCTTGAAGACAGCGGCATTGCTCTCTATTATTAAGGCATCTATGTAGCTATGACTTTATGTATCTCCTAGTAATGGTGTGTTCACCGCTATGTTGCCCAAATACAGGGATTCAGTTTCATGGTGACGAGTGACATTATCAGGGACTTTACTAATTGCATTTCGGATATCTTCATTTACGTAAAGATGTTGTTTGACATGTGTCTATTAAGAACGAGAAAATAGACAACCACCCATTTGTAGCACAAAGCCACAAGGAAATCCATACGGATTTCTCAGAAAATAAAGCCTCTTAGTCGCCGAAAAATTTGTCCTGGTCCGGGGATCGAACCCGGGACCAACGCCTTTCCGGGGCGGTCGCTCTACCAATTGAGCTAACCAGGAAGCTAGCAATTGGCAGCGCGAGGGCGAATTCATCGACAACTCGAAGCAACTGGACACATGTTGCAAATCAGTTTTGCGGAAACCCGCAAGGTGGCGGAAGGGTTAAGAAAGGGAAAATAGACAACCACCCTTGTGGCTTTGTGCTACAAATGGGTGGTTCTCTCTTTTCTCTTGCTTAACCCTTCCGCCACCTTGCGGGTTTCCACAAAACAGATTTGCAACATGTGTCTATTTTTCACCCGCCCCGGTGGTCTAGCGGTTATGGTGCTCTAGTGTTGACCCGAAGGTCGCGGGATCGAACCCCGGCCGCGGCGGCCACATTTCGATGGGTGTGCAATGCTGGAAGCGTGTGTGCTTAGATTTAGACGACCGTTAAGAACACCACACTCTAAGGCAAAAGGGTGTTAAAAGGGTGTGTGGTTCGTCCTTTTGGGGACTAATGGGGCTGCCACAACCATTAATCCCTTTAAGGACTAACGGCACCGGGTCTAACAGTTAGTCCCCACAATAGACTAACATTTAGTCCTCACATTTACACCTTACCGGGCAACCCTTAGTCCTCGCAGTTGCACCTCGCAAGGACCAACGGTCGGTCCACTCAAACGCTCCATTCGGATGAACTTTTTATCCCAGGGATGATTTTCTACAGTTACTCTCCGCAATACTTAATACTTTTTTCGCGTGTTTCTTTCCGCGGTGACCAACAAATGCCGCGGAAAAGAACACGCAAAAGAATATTTAGTCATGCGTATGTCACTGCTTTCGCATTCAATGCGACAACGAAAGACAAAAGTGAGACAGTGAAACGTTTTATTTTTTCTATACATATGAAGTTTCTGCTTTCTTCCATTGAATTCCCTACAAAATGTCCAATACAGGTTCAGCCGCGTTGTCATATCTCGTACAGTCCTTTGTGTGAAGCTGCTCGAACGGAAGCGATAGATGGCAGGCGTTGTACGCGCCAGGGCGCACAGCATTCTGCTCGTTGTGGGCAACGGCTGCATCCTGCAAAGCACAAAAATATTGCAAATATTTAGTCACGTGACAGCGAGGGTGAAGACGCACGAACTGTGCAAATACGTGCAATGTGAACGAAAACACGTCTAAAACATGGCACGCAAATAATTTCACCCCTGCGAAGCACAAAAATATTGCAAATATTCTGCGACACGTCACAGAAGGGATGAAGACGCACGTACATGACAAATATGTGCAAGGTGAAATCAGAATCAGAAATCGTTTTATTTAGTTATCGAATCAATTACAAAATTTGTGTATACAGAAGCAGGTCCCATAGTCAGAGACTGAATCGGGCCTCCTACAGTAGTGAATATAGAAACAATTAATTGGTGCAGCAAACAGTGGTGCAGAAAACAGGTAATAAAATACATCGCAGGTAAAAAAGAAAAAAGGAGTTCTACTGAAGAAAATCATTAGCAGAAAGTAGCAACAAAAACTGAAATTAGACAACATCAAAAATAGAGGTAATTCAACTCTCCTAAACAGTTTTCAGATAATTACCATGGTGAAAAATGTTAAAAAATAAACTACGAAAAAGAAAACTAAACAGAGACATCTGATATCAGCAATGTAGGATGATGATGCGATGCTGCGTTAACATTAGGTTGTGAGAAGGCACGAAAGGGAGCGGGAGTAATAGAAGTGACCAAAACTATCCAGATTATGGAATGGATGAGAGGAAAGTGAGTGAGTGAAATAACTTTATTTAAGATCCGGCGAATGGAAGGCCCGGGCCTGGGGCCGCCTAGATGGCCGCTTGGAGCTGTTGCTCCCGCGCTGCCTCCACGGCTCGCTGGACGGCCCAAAGTTGTTCCGTCAGTTCTGAACTGAGCAGCGCGGTCGACCACCGCGCCCGTAGATCCTCCGGGGAGACTGCCATGCGATCTTGATATTTTGGACATCCCCACAACATGTGTTGTAGGGTGGCTCTAGCCGACTTGCATAGCTTGCATGTGTCGCTCGTGTATATCTCAGGGTAAAAAGTCTTTAATTGCACGGGATTCGGATAGGTTTCTGTCTGTAATCGCCTCCAAGCAACGGACTCAGCTCTGTTGAGTTTACTGTGAGGCGGTGGTAAAATTCGCCTCCGCATTTGATAGAATTTGGTTATATCGCTAAATGTTGTTAAACGATCTTTTTCTCTCCACATCTCCTCCTCCACGTTCCCCTGACCGATAGAAGTCACTCCTTGCTCAGCTCGGCGAGTAAGAACTCGAGCTTCGCAGTGTGCTACCTCGTTGGGGTTGATTGCTGGAATGTCTGGAGTTGTATGTGCTGGAAACCAGAGCAGTTGCCTGTCGTTCTTCTCTGCATTGGAGAATATGGCTTCGTTAACACTGATGATGTGCCACGCCTCAGGGGAGATCCTGCCCTTAGCATAATTTCGAATGGCCGCCTGTGAATCGCTAATGATGTATTGAGCATTCGTGGAGACCAATGCTAGTGCAATGGCTACTTCCTCTGCTGTCTCGGAAAATTTGGTATTAACTGACACGCTGGTAAGAAGCTTTTGGTTATGATCTATGACTACTGCCACGTAGCTATTTCTGTTTGGGTATTCAGCCGCGTCAACGAAGGCGGCTCTGTCGTCTGACCCATAGCTTTGAATCATTTTCTCTGCTCTACTTGTGCGTCTACCCTTGTTGTAACATGGATGCATGTTCTTGGGTATATTCGGTACTAGCAGTTTCTCACGAATTTTCTCTCGTGATTGTCCTCTTTTCTCCGTATTGACTGTGGTAATTCATTCCTAGTTTGCGTAGTATATTCCGCCCAGTTGTGGTTTTCGTTAGTCGTTCCGCCTGAGATATTTGTTGTGCTTCTATGAGTTCCTCCAGTGTGTTGTGGAGTCCTAACTTTAGAAAGAGATCCGTGCTCGTACTGATGGGAATCCCTAGTGCTACTTTGTACACCTTTTTTATCAGGTTGTTAATTTTGGTCTTTTCAGCTGCAAACCAATTATGGAAGGCTGCTATGTATGTGATCTGACTGATTACGAATGATTGTATCAGCCGTATGATGCTTTCTTCCTTCATACCCTGGTGCTTGTTAGTAATGCGTTTGATTAATCTCATGGTGTTTGTTACCTTCGTGTCTAATTTCCTTATGGTTTCCCCGTTCGTACCTTTGTTCTCGATTACTAGGCCCAGTACCTTGAGCTGGTTGACTATGGGGATACTTCGGCCGTCCCTGGTGTGTACCTTAATTTCCTCGTAAGCCTCATTTCTGTCATATCCGTTGGGAGGCCTGCCCCTAAGGGTGGGGCGGTATAAGAGAAGCTCGGATTTTTCTGCAGAGCATGTGAGACCTGTTCCTATGAGGTGTTCCTCTACTGTGTCTATTGCTGTCTGGAGTCTTTGTTCTATTGAGCCGTCACTACCATCGCAGACCCAAATAGTGATATCGTCCGCGTAGATTGAGTGTGAAGGGATTCAATTTTATTGAGTTTCTCCGGCAGCCCTATCAAGATGAGATTGAACAGCATCGGGATAGGACAGAGCCTTGCGGCGTGCCGGCACCGCCGATGTCGATCTCGGGCGACTTCAGGCCTCCGACGGAGATGACTGC
>NC_051182.1:171122078-171168600 GCF_013339695.2 Rhipicephalus sanguineus | reverse complement strand
CCTTTAACCTAAAAAGGAAACCGCGCTCATTTTCCGGAGCCTGACAACGATGCCTGCGCAGCTCGCCGGGCTTGCTCTGCATTTGGCGTTGTCGGGCGCTTGGGCGTCGTCTGGTCAATCGTCGGCCAACGCTCGGTATTCGAACACTCCTATTCCCAACAACCACGGGCACGCCCTCGAAGATGACGTAATCTATGTTCCACTTTTCAGCGAAGACTTATTGCGGACAGCAGACCATGATCCTATGGATGCTATTCACGCATTAAATTTTAGGACAGTTAAGAGCACTACGTTCTCGCTGAGATTTATCGTGTTTGTGGCTTGACATAGACGACTCTTAAAAAGAGCTACGAAGTCTTGTCGTAACGTACCTGCTATCAATGGAGCCAGATGTCCAAGGAGCCACCTAGCTTGAGTCACCCTTAAAAGCCACAGTGCTTGATCTGGTTATTGTGCAGAATTCTGATGCCTTTACTAATACCTTTGCTTATAACCCACGCAATAAAAAATACTGCGGAAAAGAACCTTAAATTTCCGCTTAATCACTTATCCAAACGACTTCAAGATTGTCAAAATAATTGGAATGTTGCTGTTTAAATGTGTGCCAATAGTGCCTCACTAATCAATCGGCAGGTTCACCCAAAAGAGCCACTGAAAGAATAATATAGCCATAACAATGAATGAATGATGAATGAATGGAAATCCGGGAGATCCCACTCAAAGTGGCAATCCCTTTTATGCGATGCAGTCAGGCAGTAGCTACCATTACCGGATTAAACCTTGAGCCAAGCGTTACAAGGTATTTCGACGTCTTAGTGAGAGAGCATCTTTACGAATTACCAGGCACGCCGTGTACACTAGCTGCAAATTATCGGTCATGCTTCAAGAAAACTTCGACAGACAAGTTAGAGCAGATACGTTAGTTCCACCGCCACGAAGTGCTTTTATTGCGATAGCAATTATATGGACAGTCTCGGCTGATTTTTGCCGTCGCCGCCGTCATGCACCGTATATGTATATGTCTATATATATATATATATATATATATAATATATATATATATATATCAAAGCCACAAAGAAAAGTAATTCAGAAAAACTTTCCGACGCGCGGAATCGAACGGGTGACCTCCCGTTTTCCAGCGCGCGGCGTTGACGGTTAGGCCACGAACAGCTCCGTATTTCAACCTGCTAACGGCGAGCTATTTATATACACCACTTACATCAGCATGCTTTTAGATGCGAAGTGTCTTATGGCGGAGTTCAATCCGGTGGTGGTGGTGGTGGCGTGCGGCGTGACCACCCTTACTGCGCATGTGCATACCCTCTCCACTCACCCTCTCCCCACTCCCCGTACACTTACCCTCTCCCCTCCCCTCTCCACTTCCCCCTCTCCCATCTCCCCTATCCACTTCAGCCTCTACCCTCCCCCTCTCCACTTTCCCTCTCCCCTCCGCCTTTCCACTCTTCCTCTGAAACGCGGGCTAGACATGCCGAAATTCTCTCCTGCGCAACGCCGCGATGAGCACCAGTGCATGCCCGTCCCCTCCCCCTCTCTCTCCTCTCCTACGCTGCCCCCCTCTCGCACGCCTGCCGACTGCGTTCCCCGCTCGCCCTGTGAGAATTAACGGCCAGGCTAGAGGGAAGATAAGACGCGCGTAGCGTTCCTCTTCGCGTTCCACGACGCGAGGTCGGTAGCATGCCCAAAGAACGCCAACGGAACGCGATCGTACAAGTGCTCCGGCTTCGCATCGCCTCATGGTCCCCTTTAGCGGGAAATGGTGTAATTTCTGAGTTACCACATAGATGGCGCGATGTTCACGCGTGGCGCGCTTTAAAGATCGTCGCCCCGTTCTTCCGAACGCCGTTGCTCTTCGCCTACAGGGCGTGGTCTCCTTCGTGCGCTTATCTCGAGGAAAGAAGGGGGCGGCTCCCGGGGAGGAGGGAACGGGGGGTTGTATGTCTTGTGCTTTCCCCGCGATGTCTGCGCTGAAGATACAGAGCGTACGAAGGTCGCTTCGACGCTGCAGCGGCCGCGTTTGCGAAAGGGGCCCGCTGTTCAAACAGAAATAAGTAATGACTGGGACAGTTAGTTCGCGCTCATCCTGTATGTACCTGTTCGTTCGTTTCGTGCGTCCTGCTTTATGTTTGAGCAGTGCGCTTCCAGTGTAGAGCTGTGACGCATAATAGTTCGCGCTGGTGCTGTGTGCATTCTTTTCGTGCGTCCTTTGGGCTCGAGCGACGCGCTGGCAATTTCGAGCTGCTTTCCGTTCTTCGCGTTACATTCCAATTTATTGCTATCGCATTCATTGCTTCGCCGTTGCGGCGAAACTGTGACATTTTTTGGGTGTTGACGTGCATCTTATACGTAGCAGTCGCAGGCGTATTGACGCTACGCCTCAAAACACAAAAAATGTTGTTTCGCCATGCTCTTCCGCTGCCCCAAGTGTTTGTTTATAGACCTTTTTAAAGCAATGGCAGAGCACCCCACAGCCACGCGGATCACTATGGGAAAACTTCGTACTTCGAGCGAGCCGTTTGTTCAGTCCGCTGCTCGTTGGCGCCGCGGGAGCATGAATAGCACAGGACATGGCGCCGCTTCTTTACAGTTCTTAAATCGTAACTACTACACATATCCAAATGTACCTCCATGTATGTATCTCTAAGCATGAAATGTGAAGGGATAACGCAGTGAGTGTAGGGGATACCGAGAGGGTGTATATAGCATGTAGCAGTTAAGCGGCATGCGCGTCATCGGGTGCCAATATAATCAAGGCGGATTATCGTAGGCAATATGACCTGGAACGCCGAATTCATGTTCATTCAACGAATAATTGCAGTGTATGAATATGAATGTGACTGAAAAAATGGCCAGTGATACCTCTGCGCTTGACCCTTTAGTGTCATGAACACTCCTGCGCTTGTCGACTGCGTTTAAAATGTAATTTCCCATACACATCTACGGTATACATGGTCACCTCTGAGCCTACACGCGCAAATACAACCGCCATTTGTAGTTACAACACCTGCAGTTATTGCCAATGAAGGGTGATAGACGGTTGTCATCTGCCACCTATGGTGCGAGCGACGCGGATGCTGCCATGTTAATATATGGTATCTTATTAAATGGCGACTGCACTCCTTTGCGTACACATAACATATCAGACCCTCACCTTGTGCTGCATGGTCGACAGTGTCCTAGAATGCTGATTTCAAACGTGAATTTCGTAGACCGCCTGGACTTCACCTCGGGAACCAAGTTGTATATTTTTATTTATTTATGCCGTACGTTTGTAGTGGTTCTGAAGTGGTTACGGTGTTCTGCTGCTGCCCCGAAGGTCTCGGGTTCGATCCTGGCCACGGCGGTCGCATTTCGATGGAGCCGAACCGCTGGAGGCCCGTGTATTTTGCGATGTAAGTACACGTTAAAGAACACCAGATGGTCAAAATTTATCCTCATCAATATATCGTCGTTTTAGCGCGTGAAACTCCAGATATTATTATTAAATTATGCCGCAGGGTGGACTGGCACAAAACAATTACACCATCTCGCACTAAAGGGAACCACATGGGGATGCGAAGCAGCGCATGGGTCGACTTAAAGGTCCGTTCATCACGGGCACCTTGCCCGATGTTAATGCGTCCTTGCAAGTTGAGCACACCTTGAATTCACTGTAGTTGCTTTTACTCTTGTTGAAGCACGCCAGGCGGGTTCATCCCGCGTCTGCAAAATCTCGTTTCCTGACGACATGACATGATTGCTGAGAGAGTGTTAGGGGGAGAGGCCACAGCGTCTTACCCAGCTCCTCACACAGGTCCGAACGCGCTAGCGCCAGCCAGCACACATGGTTGTGTCTGCGTTACGCCAAGCTAGGACAGCATACGGCAGCCTGGGCCCCTAATGTGCTCTGCACGTATCATCATCAAGGCGGTCGAAGAACAAGAGGAAGACGACTTCTCCTTGGCGGGAGTGCGCGCTCAGATGGCTATGCTAGGTGGGACGGTCGCCAATGAAACTACGGAGACAGCCCGGCGCAAAAGGTGCTTCGCATATAAAAAAATTGGGGGACCCTTAAGCTTCGCCTTTAAGAGTTGAACGCAATATGGAAATCCGGCCCCTAGTGCGCACTTCAACCAGTTTTATTTCTCTATGCTTCAACCACTAAGCGCATACTTATTAATGTGTATTGTTACACACACACGCACACAGACACACAAGCGCGCGCGCGAATGGTACAGGTTTTTGATCTAAAGCAAGAGTCGCATGGCCTCCAAGATACACGCCGTGCTCTCGCCATCTCGGAGGCCATGAAGAGTCTCACAATGCCTCACAGATGGCAGCACATTATCTAGCGTTGGCTGTTTGCTTGTTGATATGTTTTCCGCTAGATGGACATAGTTGTCCATTTTTAGAGCTGTTTGAAAGTTCGCGTGTGTTTTTAGCGGCGATGGCTGCACTATCCCGGCCTTTTTCGACATAGTTTGATGGCTTCCCAAATGCGCCTACAAATCGCCGAATGGGCTCGTTTTCGTCGTCACACCTGTCGAACAAAATGCGTTAAGGAGACTCCTTCCACTACATGGCATTTATGTAGTGTTTTTTTCCGAAGCAGCTTCAAGTAACATCGTGGCTTTGTGGTAGGACACATTTTTGCCACGCGAACAGCCCGGGTTCGATCCTCAATGGGACCGAAATCTTTATTCGTTATTTTATTTGCTTCTTTCTCGATTTTTCCCTCACGGTCGATTTTTCGCTCACAATCAACGGTGCCGACACCGACGCCGACGGCGGAATTTCTGCGACACGAGCTCTCTAACGCTATCGCGTTAAAAATGCACCCACGTCCCCGAAGGAAATCATGAGGAAATGCGAATGCATTTCTTGCGCCGAGAGTACACGGCGTAGCAATTTTAATGGCGTAAATTAATGGCGAGACGAACGCCGCAGTATTCGCCGTCCTTGCCGCTTCGAGCAAAGTATTACTCGTTGACGGCGTCGTCGGCACCATCGTCACACAGACCACCACTGACACTAGGGCAGACACGGCGATCGAGGCCGAGAAGCGAGGACTGCCGTTGCTGTCGCAGTTCTTCGCTGAAGGGCAGGTATCGCTTGAGGAACACGTACACACCGCCCGCTCGGCAAGTGGCAACGGCGCGCGCGCACGCAGCAGCGTCGTACCGCCGAGCTCCCGCGATGCGAGCGCCTTCACACGCCAGAGCGTGCTCCTCCTCTCCACTCACTGTCCGCTATTCTGCCCGCACCACCTGCTCCGGTTGCTAGGGGCGAGGATAAGCGCGCGCGCCCGCAGCTGTTGCTATGGGAGAGGGAGTGAGAGCGGAGAAATAACACCTGCCGGCGCGCGGACACCGACACACGCCTGACATGTCCCGACTAAGAGATGCATTCGCATTTAAAAAAAGAAAGCAATGCCACCTCGGAACCGCTCAGCTTGTCCAACAGTGGCACGCGGAACCACTACACAAATGCAAATCGTGGAGACCATCACAGCTGAACTCAGAAGTTCATGATTCAATTGCTCTGTAATATGTCGCAGCTTGCCAAATTTACTTGATCTGAGAAGTGCTAGCACGGCACGAATGGAAAACTCAAGCGTGAGGCCCGCGCGCTCTTCGTGGTGGCTGCTGCGGCGCACACACGGTTCCCATGAGCGCTTCCGCGCCCGTTGAGGGTGCTCGTGCACTTAAAAAAGGTCTATTGCTTCACGGTCGCTATTGTAAAGTGGTTCAATACACGGACCCCTTAACCTTAGGGAGCCCCGACGGCAACACTGCGGCCGACATTATCAAATATTGGCCGACATTATTCACATTCAGCTGACGCAAGCCAATATTAGTCATTTGGCTAACAGTATGTACCGACATTAACCATTAACATTAACATTAGCCCTGTAGCTTCTGCATTATTGATAGAGTAGCGGCACCGGTACAGTCCCGTTTTCCTTCTGCAAATACAGCATTGTCATACAACGCGGCATTTCGCTGGCGACATCGCAATATTTAGAGAATAACTTGTAACAAGATGCAGCTATTTTCCAATCTGACCTTTTCAGCCCGTTGTCTAAAACACGAGCAAATATGAAGCAATGCGTGTTACTATGCGTCATAACAATCCACCAGCCTATGAGATCGCTAAAATATCTCTCGACTGTGTTTCTTCTTATAAATATTGTGGTCTCAACATCTCATCTGACCTTACCTGGAACTCACACAATGCATACTTAACAAGCAAAGCTAACATCACTAGGCTATTGGGCGGGAGGCCCACCACTGGAGACGCGGGCGCTGCGATCATTGTGACGTGCAGAGATGGATCACGTGATCTCACGTTGCTCCGGCGAAGGGTAGCCGACGCTTGAACGCGTTGCTTTAAACCGCGATTGCTAGCGTTTTCTCCTTTAAACATTGGTGCTTTGATCTCACTTCATGTGTCCGGACATCTAGAGACTGCACAGTGTGGGAAAGTGCCATCAAAGTTATTGGCGGCATGGTGCGTTATACTGCTCCGCACCACAGTGCAAACCTAGAGCGAGCTTTCGCTTTCACCGTTACCCTGCTTTTCAAGAGCATGATACCATTTCACCTCACATTCCTTTATTTTTATTTCCATCTCATGGGGTTCCTTGCTTATAAAGGATCTCTGTAGAATGATCCCATCCACATGCAACTCCTTCTTTATGGTGTGCTGCAGGGGACAACGTGGCCGGCTTGAAACACTGATTCAGCTTCTATAATTGTTGGAGTTTCACGTCGCAAACTCAATATGTGAATATAAAATACGCCGTAGTGGAGGGCTCTGGAAAATGCCACCCCATCCATTGGTTCTTAACGTGCGCTTAAATCTAAGTACGTCGGCCTCAAGGATTGATTCACCGTCAAACAGCTGCCGCAAGGTGTCATACTTGTTATCAATGAAGTTGTAAATGCTGGACACTGGTATTTTCACTGAAACATAAAATTGCCAACACAATTATCTGACCTAGTTGGAAGCGGTTCATGCTATGAAGCGTGAACAAAAAAAACACGGGGACGAAGCAGATATACATATACGACAAGCGCCTGTCAAGCGTGTATCTCCACTTCGAGCCCGTTTGTTCGCACATCATAAGCAACAAATTGTTATCTTGACCTTTGTAAGCCACCCCATTGTATCATGCTAGTGCACTCAAACGCTCAAGTTAATGTGCCCGGCTAGCACACGGTGCATTTACTATCGCAATCGAGCCCTATCGGGACCCTTCGTTTCGATCGCGATTGGCCCCTTTGTGCAAACTGCAGAACGGAGTAAATCGTCGAAAATTGTGATCCCGATGTGGCTGGATGGCGATCGAAAATGCACCGTGTGACAACCGTAGATAAATCGCGCAATAAAGAGCAACAAATAAATATTTAAGTCGCGCCGCAGACTAACTTACGCTCATGTGAAATGTTATCTAGCTACAGCTCTGAATGAGGCACGAACGTGCATATAGCTCTTGTGCGTTTCCCTCAAATAATTTGAGAAAGGTTGCGGCTGCATCCGTCTCTAAGCATGTTGGGCTGCTTCTCACAAAGCGGAGAAACCGCTTGCATCGTTCTTTATAAAACTGCGTACCAAGAAGGAATGCAAATTTGCCCATGCTATTTCCTTCTCGCGTCAACCGCGACTATTTTGATGCAAACCTACACGAAATAAGTTGCACGCTGGTCACATTGCTCGCATTTCTTGCAGCAAAAATATGTTTTTTTTGTGTTAACAGCGAAAGCTGTTGTGAGTATATTTCAACGGCCCTTTTTGGCGCCGTAGTTGTCCGCCGCCGCCACCGGTGTCCGTAACCACTATCGCAAGAAATCGAAAAAAAAAACGCCAGGCCTGCGCGGAAAGCGCAGCACAGTCACAGCGAAAGCTAGAAGAGCGGCGTTTCTAGAGCCCGTTATAAACTCTCTTGTGGCTACTAATACAAGTACATTAGCAGCGTACCCACTACGCCACAAATCATAATTTTTGTGAAGTTGGGAAGCACCCACCACGACATTACTCGTCATTCTGCGCAGAAGCGAGGTACCATATGTAAGGCATTATGTGCACTTTGTTGGTGCGACGGTTGATGACGATGAAGAATTATGCCTGAGCCCTTTGTAATGGGTTAGAAGCTTTAAAAGACCCACTACGTAATTCGCATTGCGTGACGCCCGGTCGTTATTGAACTCTCCCGCCACGCTTTATAAGATACGTTAAGGTGAGAAATAGAGAGAGAGCGAATTAACTTCATTGAGACCCTGAGGAAATGGATCATGGGAGTCTTATGGGCTTTCTTGGCAACCAATAGAAGTGCACTTGCGAGGAACCCACTACGCTATAAATGATCATATTTTTTTTAATTAGGGAAGCAGCCACTATTTCATTTTTCCTCATCCTGCGGAGAATCGTGGTACCAGCTAAACACCTTTAAGGCATTATGTCCACTTTGTTGATGCTGTGGCTGATGACGATGAAGTATTATGGGAGAGCCCTTTGTAATGTGTTGGAAGCAATCAATAACCCACTTGTTGCGCAATTCGCATTGTGTGACGCGTGGTTACAAAATTCGCGTTGTGTGACGCTTGCTTCTTATTTTACTCTTCTACCACGCTACATTACATGTGTTAATGTGGTTCCTTCCCGACATGAAGCCTGTATAGGGTCTTTTTGCAACGCAGTTTCAAGCACCGGCATGGCTCAGAGGTTGAACACTGGGCTACCACGCAGAGGGCCCAGGTTCGAACCTCGTTCCATCCTGGAAATTTTTTATTTCGTTTTTTTTCTTATTTCGAGCGATAGTGGTTACGGACACCGGCGGCGGCGGCGGACAACTCCGGCGCCAAAAACGGCCCTTGTTGTGATCTCATAACAGCTTTCGCTGTAAAAGAAAAGGAAATAAGAAAAAATTCCCAAGATGGAACGAGGTTCGAACCTGGGTCCTTTGCGGGGGATCCCAGTGTTCTACCTCAGGGCCATGCCGGTGCTTGAAGGTGCGTTGCAAAAAGACCCTATACAGGCTTCATGTCGTGAAGGAACCACATTAACATATGTAATGTAGTGTGGTAGAAGAGTAAAATAACAACCAGGCGTCACACAAACGCGAATTTTGTAACCGGGCGTCAAACAATGCGAATTGCGCAACGACTGGGTTGTTGAATGCTTCCAACCCATTACAAAGCGATAAATATTCATCGTCATCAGCTACAGCATCAACAAAGTGCACATAATGCCTTACAGGTGTTTAGCGAGTACCACGGTTCTCCGCAGAATGACAAAAAATTGCATAGTGGCTGCTTCCTATAAATTATATAATCATATAAAAATTATATGATAATTTATAGCGTAGTGGGTTCCTGGCAAGTGCACTTCTATTGGTTGCCAAGGGAGCCCATAAGGCTCTCATGATTTATTAAATGCGAAGCATTTCTTAGCGAACCTCTGGCACTTTGAGCGTTTCTATCTATCTATCTATCTATCTATCTATCTATCTAGCCGCCTACGTATGGGTGCTCTCATGATCGTCTCCTTAACTTGGTGTAGACCAACATTTGCGTGGGAGGGTAAGAGGATTTGACGAATATGATTGCCGGGTCTCGACATGAATAACGCTAAAATCCTGTCGCGTACGTCGTCAAACCCTTTCCACTAGACACGTGTGGCACATACCCGTTTACCACGGGCCGCGGTGTACGGGTATGCGCCACAGGTGATTGACAGTTTATATCTACCCAGGAACGGCGCGAACCGACATTGGTAACTTAAA
The DNA here is from genome assembly GCF_013339695.2 of Rhipicephalus sanguineus. Lineage (NCBI taxonomy): Eukaryota > Metazoa > Arthropoda > Arachnida > Ixodida > Ixodidae > Rhipicephalus > Rhipicephalus sanguineus. Next base: position 171,158,816 of record NC_051182.1, on the reverse strand, counting down.
TGCTAGAGCGGTAAGGAAAACCAACATCGGCAGCGTTGACTCAACCGAATGGAAAGAATGAAAATTAGGGTCCCACCAGGAATCGAGCCCAAGCATTCTGCGTGGCAATCAGGTATTCTACCACTGAGCCACGCCAGGTCTATAAAGTGGTTTGGAAAAACAGCCTACGCAGGCGTAATAGCGGTGCAACGTCAATTGTGGTTGTGGTGCTGGCTATCTAATCTTACAAGAAAGCAATAAACACTACATGATACTCCTACGATGTGTACTCCTACGATACGGCGTCATATCAGATTGACGTCTGTAGTTCCAGTGTTGGCTCCGCTTTTATAGCAGTCTAAGAAACATTACGTTTGTATTCCTATGATTCAGCAAGCTATATTGAAACATTGCTCGACCCCGGAGGAATACATTAACGAAAGTTACATATGATATCCACATCACCGCACCGTAAAGTGCACTTCGTCCACCAGAACGACGCAGTATCCTCTTCATTTCTTACGAGGCTGGGCGATGGCCTCATGCTGACCGAGGATGATGCCAGATTGATTGACAGCCGCTTTGTAGACTAGGCTACGTAGGCCACATACGCCCATGTAGTCTACGAATACGACAAACACCATCCACTGATGTTGGTCTACGTAGCACTATCCAGGCCTACCAGCCTCGACGGCCTATGCCTCACCAACGCGAATGGTGGCTTCAGCTTCCGACATGTCACCGGCTCTGTCGACAGACAATTTGTCGACGAAATGACCGAGGCATCCACGATTTCCAACAGCTCTATTATACCACATACTTCACTACACATGGACCCCTCGTCACCACGATCACGACCGTATCCTATAACAAGTCATGACCAGCTGCTGGTGCTCACTGATCACGGTGATGATGCCCTTGTTCAAGAACTGTCAAGAACTTCTTGCACACATGCACACGGGTTCGTGAAGCGTGCGTGCGTTCTCGGGACACGTATAAGCACTACATATCAGCTTACCGCTACTGGTGTTGGAAATACCCACGTTGCCATTGGCAGCGTTACCCAACCGTAAACAACTGGTTATATAACACATATGCGGCTCTTTAACTTATATATGTGTGCGTATAAAATATATACAAATCTTTAGCGTCGTATTGTAACGTGTCGCTCAGTAAAAAAAGTTACGCCACAGTCACCTTCCCGCCGCATGCTTCGCATAACATCGACTCCAACGGTACGTGGGATCTGCCGAATTTTTTCCTCAGACTCTCGATAAAGTTAATTCCCTCTCTCTCTCGCTCTCCGTTTCTCCTGTTAACGTATGTTATAAAGCGTGGTGGGGCAGTTAAATAACGACCGGGCGTCGCACAATATGAATTGCGTAACTAGTGGGTCCTTTAAAGCTTCCAAACCATTACAAACGGCTCAGCCATAACTCTTCATCGTCATCAACTGTCCCATCAACAAAATGCACATAATGCCTTACAGGCGTTATGCTTCCCAACTTCCCAAAAATTATGATTTGTGGCGTAGTGGGTACGTTGCTAACTTGTATTAGTAGCCACAAGAGTGTTAATAACGGGCTCTATAAATGCCGTTCTTCCAGCTTTCCCTGTGACTGTGCTGCGCTTTCCGCGCAGGCCTGGCGTTTTTTTGCCTCGAGCACGCGATTCATGCCCAATAGATGCTTAGTTTGTATTCGACACCAAATGGTACTTCACCTTTTACAAATGCAGCGTTTCTATATGGCTTCCATATCTGTGGCCGTAGCAGACGACGCCGGCAGTGAAAGTGGTGTCTTAAGTCGTTTTCAGGAACGTGTAATTTTTTCGGAGGAATTCATTAGCATTTAGTAGAGTCAGCGACTAATCTGGAGTCGCCATCCTTAGCCTCGCTGCGTAACCAGGGGCGGCTGTCTCTTTTCCATAGCATATATGATCACCCTCTTTCACGACACGAACTCCTTTGGGCACCATAATATACAGAGTGTTCAATCAAATGCGTTCGAAATCCTCAACAATTAGGCAACGGCGATATTTCTTCAATGCCTTCACAAGTGCTTCTTCTGTAGCCTCAGGCGTATAATGATGACTAAAAGATCATGTGAGGCAGTAATAAAAAAATAATTATTTCTTTAATTGTGGAGTTAGGCGGTTATTACAAATCGGAGAAGTGAAGTCATTGTTGCAAAGTTGCCGTTGATTTTAAAAAAAGTAATAATAATTGCGAAGTAATGAAATTCACCCAAGATCAGCGGCGAAACCGAAATGTGAAAGAGCGCTACTGCCATCTTCTGCTGAAAGGTCCCGAGTGAGTGAGCGTCTTGCACCTCTATAATCGCTGTCTTGAACAGTGACGTCATCCTGGTCGTCTGCTTGTTGCGCTCATCGGTGCTTCGGTTTCGGTTTGGCCGTTGAATTTCATTACGCCGCAATAACTACTAGATGCCGCTTTTTCTATATCCAAAGCTGCGATGCGTTCTTCGCATAAAGAACATACATTCTCGCTTTTCACTTAACCGCCTAACTCGACTATATATTATAATTAAAAATCTATGTATTTAACTTCCCAAATTATTGTCCCAAGTGATGTCTTTAACCATATTAAAATATTATTTCCATGTACAATGCTGGTCACTGCCGCGCGGAAATTGTTATCACCAATAGACGCAACATCAGCGGGAAGAAGCTTGTTACACTGAATTGATTCGCGTGGTGGCAAAGGCAAGGAAAATGCCTTTGTTTTACAAACTGGAATGCACATTGGGCGTCAGATGAAACCCGAACAGCGGCAAGCATTCGCAATGGTATACTGCGCGCCGTCCGGTTATCACCATGAATGGGCGCGTGCATCCGGTTGGGCCAGACTGTACATATATGCGCGCCCGTCCATAGGGATAACTGGACGGCCCGCACTATACCACTGCGAATGCTTGCCGCTGTTCGGGTTTTATTTGACGCCGATAGTACATGCTTATGCGATGGTAATTGCGATGGCACATATATCGCGGTGATAAAACACACGTGCCATGAAGAACGCTAGGCTATTTCATTTTGTAAACGAAGTTCAAGCGGAAAGAATTTCTATCCGCTGTCAAAAACGGAAGGGAGATGCTGGATATCATGGCGGTATTCTAGCAGTGCAACTGTGTTTTAGAAAAAATAAAACAAGCCGAGGTATTTTGATGAAGTTCTAGGACATCTACTACATTGACATGCATAGGATCACACCCTCAAGCAACGTACGTATTGCGTCGCATTCAAGTTTTACAATGCATTACTTTAACTAAGGCACTAACGGGGAAAAGATTGAAAAGTATGCACCTATGTATATGGTTCCCATAGTTAATAATGTTTAAGGCAAACACCTTCTATGCCTCATCAAACGCTAAAATTGACCGCCTTAGAACACCAGCTTCGACAACGACGGCGATACTCCCCGACCCACTTTCGGCTAGGTGTTAAAGAAGCGCCTGAGTGGCGTCGCCTGCAGACAAATACATATCCGCACTTGCGTTTAAAACATGCCACCCACCCAACCGCATACGCGGGTGCTTGCCCGCGGTGTGGAGGGCAGCCAACTCTTTCTCACATTACGTGGGAATGTGAATTAAGGCCCCCCAAAATAATTCGCCTCAGATTTGGGCGCAGAAATTCAGGACGCAGCTGTGGGAGGCCTTGCTTGCCAGCGAGGAAAAGTAGGCCCAAGTGGCTCTCCTGGACCAGACGGGGCGGGCTGCTAAGTCCCGCGCAGCAATACAATTTTACATAACATAAAGATTGATTGACTAATCCATGTGCAACAAATTTTGTGAAGTTGCATATTATTGAACCATAGGTGAACATTGAATATCTTCATGTACTCACTTGCACGTGGTTAGGTATATTGTGCCTGCGTTGCACTGACTGTCTCTGTATGTCTGAAAGCTGCTGTAGTTCAACAGCGCTAGACATAAGGCCTGACTCTTTTAGGCTTACTCTTAAAACGAGCATCACAAATGCATGCAAGGATTGTAAATATGCTATTTCAGAGCTGCCATCGATGTTCATGCATCCTTTCATTACTTCTGAATAAAATGCCTCATCTTTGGTCTTCCGAGTTCTTTCATTCACCTAGTTTACATGTAATGTTCAAAATAATTTATTTCAGAGCTGTGCATCAAAATAATTTTTTTCAGAGCGGTGAATCAAGGTTGTGCACAGTCATGGCAGATTTGGCCACTGGATGGCATGCGCAAAAATGCCCCGTGCATGTGGGAACGATGCCTTGTTTACAGAAATAGTGAAATACTAAAATTGTCTGCGAAGTTCGATTGCGTAGTAAGAAATTAACGGTTTTCATTGAGAAACCCTTACACAAAACGTTTTGCTCCATACAGTCTTAAGCCATTCAGAGGAGCAATATTCCTTTGCACGACCGTGTAAAATAGCAGTACTTCTTAGAAGCACCGAAGCGTTCTGCGACAACGTGCCTGTTACCTGCATGCACGCGCACGTATTGCTACGAGAAGAAACCTCGTAGCAATACGTGCGACCATGAAAGCAAAGGCGAGCAGCTAACGGCGAAACACGACCACGTCTTGTGCGATCACATAACGCGCATATGTGCGAGAAATCTCCAGTGAAATGGCCGCGAAGGCTTACGGCATTGCACTCACGATGTTGAAAATGACAACCTTCATGCTTTCGAGAGTGCATTATGTTAGCTCTGCGCGCTAACCAAAAAACCTTTCACCGGCATATATCACGGCCGCCGACCAGCAAGTGAGAATCAGAATTGCGTCCCGCCAAATTTAGCGGCGACTAAAGATGACAACTAGGTTGCCTGCAAATTCTGGCGGCTACTAGCGGCCGCACTTTTGTAGATGTCTCCACCCTAAAACCGCGCGGGAGACGTTTGTGTATGAAGGCTCCCTAGTAGCGGCAGGGTAACAGCGACACCTAGGTGGTGCGAATGGAGGTGGAAACAGCTGCATTGTGAAGGCCGGGAGATGGTACTCCCGCGTGTCTCTCTAGTCCGACCGAATGACGATACCCCAGGAGGAAGCGGAACGCATTGCCGCGTTGACGGCTCCAGTACGCGCACTGCCTCTCGCGTTCCCGAGTATTGTGTGGTATATGCAAATTAACAGACGTGGGTTATCCTATTACTGGGGAGCGCACAACTTGGCTTTGAAAGTGTGCATATTGAGTGTAAGCGTTCATTAGGTGCTCGTTGATGACATGTTTGCGCAGCATTCACCATATGTTGTGCCCAGGTGTATGCCTACTTCAGCATGTAGATAGGTAATCACCATGGACGTTACTCGTCGGGATCAGAACGCGCCACCAGGCGTTGGTTCAACCACGTCAAACGGTTCTATAGCTGCCATATATCTATCGACATTATGCAAGCTCTGCCTTGGGGCGCTCTCAGGGACGCGGGCGGCAACTGATCGCCTGCCAAAATTTGATATTCGAACGATGGCTTTCCGAACAACCACGTACACACTCTCGAATATGATGCAATTTATGTTTCGCTTTTCTGCCATGTCTTCTTGGGGAGAGGGGGGTCGCACTGAGAGCCAAATAATGCTTTCGAATTACTATAAAAAGAATATTACAGTACTATTTGCCACGTCATTGTAGTACTATCATGTTCCGTGGAACTTCGTAGACGATTCCGGGAGACTTATTAGGGCGAAAGCCTTAGATGCCTCAGAGATGCTCCGGAGGTATCAACAAGAGTGATGCAAGAAATCATCGCGTGATAGTGTCACCATATGGCCTCATCATGACGTCACAGTTTGCAAAAGCATAGCATGTCACTATGACACCACATGATGACATCATCACAGTCAATCGGCGCTTGACAAAGGTGGACCGATCACTCAGGCACTGGTGATCCGGCGTCGCGCCGCTACCAAAGCTTTCTGCCTGAAACGTGGTTCTGCGCGGCCTCCAGGATCACAGGCCCGTCACCTGGTTTTGCACCGGGTCCGCGGTCGGCCCGCCTCTGACCAAGCTACGATGTTATATAATAACGGCATTCTGTGACTATAGGTCTCTTCGATTTGGCTTGCACTACCTGCACTAGTTCTAGAAAGTGCCGTGGCGGTGCGAAGCGGTGCTGTGAGCGCGCAGCGCTGGTTCAGCAAGTGCCGGTGCAGCCGCGACACCGGCACGCCATCCAGGAACTACCACGCGGCGGCTACCACCAAAACGAAGATGCAAGTGCAAGCCGCGTTGGTCGAACAGCCGACGCGGCGTGTATCGCCGGTGTTGTTTACTAAAACACTGCCGCGGCGGCAGTCTTCGTAGCTGCCGTACGCAACGGCTTGACTCTGCAGCGACGACGATTCCGACAACGGCGACCCTCACAGTGACTCCGAGGATGAGTTTGACGGTGCATGTGTTTTGGTCGCCTGCATGTTGGTACGTGAAGATGTAACTCCTGTTCCCGGGTATGAGAACATCGTCGACAGGTTCCATGAGTGTGGTTTCAAGAGACTGTGCAGACTATCTAGAGAGACGTTTTACTGGTTCAAAGGAAAAATAGCGCTGATTTAATGCTTCAATGAAAGTGCATGCGAGGCCATACAACCAGAAAAAAGAACGAAAATACCTGGGGTCCTTTGAACGACGCCAAGACGACTTAACGCGAAAGTCCGGTTATCCAGGAAAGTGTATACTCGCAAGATTGTGAACCAAGGGTTTTACTTACGTCGCCACTTTTCTTCCCGCTAAACTAGAGAACGAATGTGACATTTTTTATAAGTCATTAAGACGCATGTATACGCACGCTCGCATGACCACAATACCTTTTTGAACTCAGAAGTTTTTCTAGACTTCCTATCGCATCGGCTTCACGATTTCGCAAAGGCGAACTGAGAGCGCAGCTCGCGAGTCGCGCCTTATTTTTCTTACTTTTTTTGTACCATTCGTATTGCCGTCAACTACGCAGAATGTTTCTGCTCACGAGACATGTAAAGAGATCCGCCCTAATTGCTGCCGAAAAGAGGTGGCTAAAATTACCCGTCGGAGTCAGCAGTTTAACTTGCGTTTGCACGCCCTGAACGACAACACGCAGTGCCGTCCGCTCTAAGCATGGGAGGAGGAAGGAGCGCACGCCATGCTGCACTTCTTTGCACCTCGTCTTGAGCGAGTGCAGGCCGGCAGGGAACTCGGGCAGAACTAGGCATGTAGGGAGACGTTGTTTTCACAACTCGACCGTCTAGGGCGGGGCTTCTGCTCCGCGACGTCATGTGTCACGTGGGAGGCAGTTTCTTTTTCACTCTTTTTTTTTCGGTTGGATGCGCGCGGGCAGTGCCGGTTTGGCGACACTTCGTGTCTGTGTTGTCGGCGTACCCGTGCGTCTGGAGTTTGGTGTTCAGCTACTACTTTGCGTACGTAGCTGCGAGAAAGGAGGCAAATAAGGAATTAATTCATATAAGTGTGTTTAAAGCGGCTCTTCGTCCCGGGTTAGACGATGCAACCACGTACTACCTGGTACTGCGTCTTTTCTGTTTGTGTGCGTGTGTGTGCGTGTGTGTGTATGTGTTTTTTTATCACCATCAGAAGGGGGAAGGCCCGTTTCTAGTAGAAGCTATCGCATTGTGTGCGTGTGTGCGCACATTGTGCGTGTGCGGCTGCTCCGATGAGCGGCAATGTTGACGTAGTACGAGCGCCCATTCTTGAATTCGTACAAGCGTACGCAAGAACATATGTAAAGAGGAGTCAGACAACCTTCCCACCCGGAATGAACTCCTGGAACTACGCCCCTTACCGCTAGGCTTTTTTTTTTCTTTTCTTTTGCATGGTCGCTCAGGATCTTGAGCTTATGTATCCATCCTGTTGAGGGCCGATTATGTGATCCCTGTACCTCTCACAATTATATTCTGTGCTTGATAATGTGAGCTCGTTTGCAATATGCAACCACTGGTGTTTATCGTAGCAGAGTTTTTAGATTTCGCAATTATTGATAATTTTCAAAGCTAACCAACCAGCTGAAATGCTGAAAAGGAAATAAGTCTCAATTTATCAGCATTACGTGCATTTCATATATACACTCGGATTTGTATCTGCAGACTGCAACCTAATGAATTTGAAGGCTATCAGCCATTAACGTACGAGAAGCAAGCATGTCATTTCAGATTAGGTGGTTGGGCCTGCCTCTTCTAGCTTGATATCTACGTATAAATATTGTGCTCACATTAATGCCACTCATGCCATAAACCACTTATACTTTTTTCTATATTGTAAAAACAACTGTAAAAGCCTGCCTTGGCTTAGGTAGCGAGACTTTGTATTGCAAAACAAAAGATTACAAAATGCGGTTGCATGTTCAGGATGTGGTTACAGCTTCAGAATGGGTAAATGGGGGATACCAATAGGTTTTGGAGCCTTTTGCAATAATAACTTCACTGATTGGCTAAGTGCGGTAATAAATGTGGCATCACTTCTTACCAAAATACTTAAACTGCACCTCTAATGCACCTTTGTATAAAAAAACAAGGTGAGACACCATATCACAGCACTTGCTGATGTTGCTGGCCACTTTCCACTAGAGCTTCTTCACACACTTCTTTTGGGAGAAATAAAGCTTTGATCATCACACACTTCTGCCTGCACCAGTCAGCTTTTTCACCAAGTCCGAAAATTGTAGTATTACACGTGTCACACCTCTGTCTTACTGGATATGAAGCTTGATAAATGGGAAAGAGTGTCATATTAAGAAATTGTTGACCTTTGTGTCAGAAAAGTACAGAATTGAATTGATGTCAACACCAATGCTGTCAGGTGTTGCTTGCATTTCTCAAACAAATGAAAAAATTGGGCATGATTACAGCACATTTGACTTTTATTTACATAACACATTCTCCCACATCAATGTTCTGAGGCAGACATAGTATGTGCAACTACTGCAGTACCTATTAACACCTTCATTTACATTATATGCATATAACAACACTGTATTTGTCATGAAGTCTGTTATTATCCTCGGTATCCTGCATGAAGTTGTCAAAGTTTGATGAAAGTATAGCCACATTTGATAATGGATGCATGAAGAAACTATGGATTAGAAAAAATAGACTTAGGCAACTACAGCATGTACAGGTCGGTCCACTGTTAAAGGGAACAATTGCGTTCAGGGCATGTCAGGATATCGCTCTCTTGCAACAGTACAGTGGCTTAGATTTACATAAGACTACTGGTGGTTGACAGTTCCGACTCCCTTTGACAGACCAGTACCTTGAACGAACAACGTTTCCACATCCACTTGGAATGAGGGGGCCAGCAAAATGAAGGGGGCTCATTCGAGTGTTCCCTTTAACAGTGGACCGACCTGTACATACATATTATATCGACACTGTGCAATCATGACAAGTCCCTCTCAAAGAACAGTTGTTCCTTTAGCCTCTTGCTGGAAGTTTAGCAGCCTTGGGTCTATTCTTGATCAGCAGCTTAACCTTCCTTGAAGCGTGTTACCAATGACTAGTGCATGATTATTTATTTTTATTATTATTTACATAGTTCCTGCAATGCCGTAGTGGCATTACTGCAGGGGGGTATACATAGGAAGTCAATATTGTTGGTAACATTTCTGCGATAAGACGCCAAACATAGTGAAAAATTCAATTATAACAACATATAACAATTAAAATAAAAAATATTTTAGTACAATATTGCACATGACAAACAGGTACAAAAAGAGAAATACCTATGTCACAATTTCACAACGATGAGAAAAAAGCACTGTTGTCACTCAAGTTCACTATACCTTCGGGAAGTTCATTCCAGTCTCTAATTGTTTTTAAAAGAAGGAGTTGGCAAAAGTAGTGGTTTTGTATGCGTATTCTCGTATTTTATGTGAGTGTTGGCATCTTGTGGAACGATATGTTGGTGCTAGTAGGTATTCAGACTTATTAATTCCTGTTAGGTTATAATATATGCTATGCAGAAGTTTTAATCGAAGTTTCCGTCTTCTAGATTTTAGAGTTTCCCAGCCTAATGTGGCCTTTATTTCTGACATACTAGCGAATGGGTCGTAGTTGTTGCTGACGAAACGGGCTGCCTGGTTTTGGACTTTATCTATTGTTTTTGCAAGATACTTTTGAGCCGGGTCCCAGATAACACAAGCATATTCAAGTATAGACCTTACATGAAGGAAGTAAAGAGTTTCTTTCACCTCTTTTGTTGCACAATGAAAGTTTCTACGAATAAAAAACAACATTCTACTAGCCTTTGAGATCATTTGGTCTATGTGTCTGTTCTATTGGAATGATTCTTTCAAGTAAATTCCTAAATATTTACACTCAGGCACTTTTTTGACTGCCTCGCCATTAATACTGTATGTGCACTGGATTTCTGAAATGTTCTTTGCAAAGCTGATGTGGCTGCACTTCGAGATATTTAAGCACATATTCCACGTGGAGCACCAATGTGTTACCGTGTTTAAGTCATCTTGCAATAATTCAGTGTCTGCGATTGAAGTAATGTGACGGTAGATGACGCAATCGTCTGCGAATAATTTTATGCAAGATTTTATGTTATATGCTATGTCATTTATATAAACCAAAAATAACAGCGGACCTAGAACGCTACCTTGTGGCACGCCTGAAGTCACGTTTACATATGAAGACGTTTTAGAATTTAAAACAACACACTGTTTACGACCACTTAATTCCGTAGCCAGGTTTGCAGCTTAGCATTAATATTCAATGAAGCCAGTTTAATATCTAACAGATTATGTGGGACCGTATCAAATGCCTTGCGAAAATCGAGAAATAATGCATCAACATGTTGTTACGGTCAAGCGCAGTCAGTACGTCATGCTGAAATTCAGTTAGTTGTGTGACGCATGAACGACCCTGCCGAAATCCATGCTGGGAGTGGGCAAAAAAATGAGTATATTCGAGATATTTGAACAATGCGCTATAAATAACGTGTTTAATAATTTGCAACAGGTTGAAATTAAGGATATGGGACGATAATTTTGTACATGCTTTTTGCTTCCTGCCTTGTGCACAGGAACCACATTGGCTGTTTTCCAATCCCTTGGAATAACGCCGGTGTCTAGAGACAACTTGTACATTATGCATAAATATTGTGCAATAATAACGTGACACTTTTTAAGTACATGAGATGATATACCGTCAGGCCCTGTAGCCTTAGAGGTGTCCAGAGTACGCAGCAGACTATCCAAACCAGTGTAATCGATTTCAATTTCCGCCATTTCATTGCCAATATTTTTAGAAGGTAGCATTGGAGAGTGTTCAGTCCTTTTTGAAAACACTGACTGAAAATAGGCGTTAAATGCTTCAGCTTTCTCCAAGTCATCCGTTATAGTTTTTTCCTCGGTTAAAAGGTCAGGGATAGCTGTGTCATCTTTTCTGTTGCTCTTGACGTACTTCCAAAAGAATTTTGGATTACACTTCAAGTCTGTGTTTAGCTTGTCAAAGAAGACACGCTTTGCCTGTTTTAGTTTTAACTTAAGCTCTTTGTTTACACTTTTGAGCTTTGTTTCATTTAGTGCTGTTCTCTTTTTAAGAAACCTTTTATGGGCATTCGCTGCTTTTCTAACAAGTTTGCGTATCTCAGAGTTGAACCAGGGTTTGTGCCTCTTTCTGCATCTTAAACACCTCTGAGGTACGTACATATTCACCAGCTCTGTAATCTTGTCACGGAAAATTTGCCACAATTCATCCATGCCACATGACTCCGATATGCATAAAAAAGTGGGATAATACAAGACCAGCTCTTCGGAAATGGCGTTAAAGTCCCCTCTGTCGTACATGAAAACATTTCAAGGGGTTTGCTTACACGCAGGTATTCTAGAAACGTTTAACTCTGCAACAACGCAATTATGATCACTAATTCCTGGACATACATTTGTGTGAACAATAACATTTTCGTCATTGCTTAGTAAAAGATCTAATAAAGCGTTAAACCGTGTTGGTTCGTTCACATATTGTTGTAGCCCATAGACGCTCATTAGTTCTGAAAAGGCAGAACAATTTCGATTTTTCTGTGGGGCTACACAGATACCACTAAAATGATACCACTAAAAGACTTCTATTTGAGCTCTTGAAACGTGAACAAGCAAAGCTCCAAGTAACAAACTTGTAACAGGGAACATGCTGAATGCTTGGTCTTAACAGTGCCTAAAGACCTCTCTGCATTCAAAAATTTTGATTGTTTATTTTATTCACTCCATTAAGCATGGTGACATTAACTAAAAATAATTTCTCTGAAGTTACAGTGCCATATGAGCACTCCCGGCATACAAAAATTCTGATAGTTTATTTTATCTGGTCTATTAAGCATGGTGACATTAACTAAAAATAATTCCTCTGAGGTTAGCAACGCCTTCTCCGTTTTGGCAGTGGCTTTAATGATGAACAACCCTTTGTCGGAGAGCCCCTGATTTGCAAGCCAGAGGTCTGTGGCACAGCATTTGCCAAAACAGTAAAGCTGGACTCGAGAAAGCTCTTCACTCTATCCAACGCTTCAACCTCATCACAGTAATGAAGAAGTGAATTACATTTGTCCCACTGTGCTCTAATATCCTTTCGCAGTTGTGACATATTTGCTTGTGATGCATTTGTTTGAGTAAGTTCAGACTCTGTGAGCACTGCTGGAGAGGCGACATCATTGTCACTCTGTTCAATGCATGGTTCTATTCCTGAATGCTGCAATGTCATCTGTGGCCCATCAAGGTAATCTTGTGGCAAAGATAGAAAGGACCACCCTTCAACATGGTCAAAAACAGCACAGAAGTGCTTGCAGGGATACTTGCTCTTTGCAAAATCCAAGCAGCTGCAGCATGGTGTGTTGAAGTCAACTGTGTGCTTGTCTACACTGCAACTTTCAGAACGAACTGCAAATGTTCCTTTGACACAGAGCTCCTCTATGTCAGCAAGTGTGTACTCCACAGCATTCATATGCCTCCTCAACATGTGTTTTACAAAACTATGAGGCCTGCCATGCAGATATGACGGAACATTTTCATTCCACTGTCTATAAAGTGCGGATTGTTTCATGGTTACTTGATGATACTTTTTTTCATTGTGAGGTAGATAGTTGACAACAAGAACATTTATCAGAGATGTAAGTGATCGTTTCCCACTAGCACTTTTGGTGTACTGTGTTTTCAGCACTTTGTTCTGAGCCTCTATGCCATTGTTGGTGCTCAGCACTACGTCGAAACCTAGACGGTAAAAGGCTACCCAGAGCTCTTTGACGGGCAGCCACACAGTTTCAAAATAATTTTGAAGCTTCTCATTCTTCCAGTGGACAGAGTTAACAAGGTCCTCCTTGGCCTTTTCAAAATGCTCCTCACTTTGTGAATTGGCAACCTGCTTCATCAGATCCAAGACATCATTTGGATGTTCAACATTATTTTCTCTCCGACGAAGCCATCTATTCCACGCCTGGAGTCTGTGAAAGTCACATAAAGATATGCGACTGTTCGGAAATGCCTCACGTATCGCACCTATTTCGGCTTGACTGAAATCAACCATCCAGTACTGTGGAGAAATGTCACCAGACCACTCTTTAAAGATGTTCAGGGCCTCTGCAATACAATACGAAGTCTCGAACTGCACATTGAACACTCCTACTGTCGTGTATCCCACTGGTGTTTTTACAACAAGAAGAAACAAGGGTAAAGCATAATCACTTGTTTTATGCGTGGCATCCAAACAGACAACAGAAGTGCCATATTTGACAATCATCTCTTTCATAAACTTTGTCTGATAACAGAAAAGAAGTGTCTGTTCACATTCACTGGCCACCATCTCTTCGACATTGTCAGTGACAATGCAAGGTTTCTCAGAGCTTCCTGCTGAATGTGGTCTATAAAAGACGTGCGTTTCTGGCTGCTCTGTCCTAATCTTTTTGGTTAAAATAGCAGCATTTTCTTGGTCAACTGTATTGAACCGGTCTTTCTTAAGTGCAGCTTGCACATGATTGTTGATGTCTGCATGTGTTGGGAAGTATGCCCTGCTGCTGCTGTTCGGTTTTTCTTTTTCGGCAAAAAGCACATCATGCACATAGTACCGCAGACATTTATCTATGTCCGACACAGATGTGATACCCTCTCGCACAAGGTCATGGATACGCAGTACTACATCTTTGTCGACAGTTTGGCTGAATGCTTCAATTTCACCAAAACCATGGTTGGTATGCACACAAAAGTCTGAAATTGCTATATATATTCTTTTCTCAGTATCAATACTTTCCCCACATCGGAGATCTTCTTCCAACTCCCTCGCTGTGTCGGCCTTCATGTTATTCTTTTTTATCCGTCCACATGGCTGGGGCAGCTCAACCTAGGAAAAAAGTCCTTAGTTTCAAATATATATTTGCCTCAGCTAGACATCATGAGTACATATCATGCCAGCTCATGGGCGTGGAAATACATGCTTACACTTTAAAAAGTCAGCACATTTATAACCTACCTTGCTTTTGGGATACAGTTCAATGTACTTGAAGTTCATTACGGCTCGACATCCTTTCTTTTTAGTTCCCTGCAGCTGCAGCCTTTTCTTTTTGATGGCTTGCCAGTCTGCAGTTGTGTCTTTCTGTACAAGGTAAATAAAGGAAGGATTGGTAGTGGAGGTCCAAGGGCTTATGCTTACAATATATTTCTTAATCACCTATTTACACCGAGCAATAGAAACTGGGTCAAATGAAGCCATAATATGGTGCAAATCCAGGGCCTGTATATTGATTATGGCCTTTTCAATAACATGCCTTCAGCTTTCACTGTACATTTCACCATCTGATATTTTATTATTGGTAATATAGGCAATGAATGCCTGAAAAAACCAAGCCATAATATCATATTTGCAATGTTTTTTTTCTTTGTTTTCTTTTTTTTCTGTTTCAAGATACGTACTTTGTGCTGTGCATCAGACTTTTTGTAGTACTCTTCTCCGAAGATGCACTGTTTTGTTGCATCCCCAAGCACTCGGAACGGCACAAGGTCCAAATGAATTGGAACACCTCCGTTTACTGTGCTGAACACAACTTTACCTGCGAAGAAAAGCATATAAGTGCATTAGCTTTCTCTTTTTATGAAACTCCACATGGCAATTCACTACACCTAGCTCATAATGCCTAACTTACTGCATGTTCGCTTCACGCTTTTAATAATGCAACAGAATTTTTTTGCTTAATTGGCTCAGAGGTCCATCGTGGATATGAATACTGAGTCATGCGACCAAGTGAAGACATCATGACATGGCTGTTATGACACACTCTCGATGCAGGTAAAAAAAGTAACTTCGATTGATTTCTCATTTCTCGGAAGGTTCCTACAAGCGTACTTTACAACTATAGTGTCTGGCTGCGACCGAAATGGCAAAGTGACGCACGTACAACAACGGTTGAAGAGAGTACTAAAAGAGAGCACCCTTTGTATCCTCTCTCCAATCGTCGTCATGCTGTTGCTCTTTATCGTTCCAATATTTTACAATACATAGTTTGAAAAACGTCTTTTTAATTATGTGACATCACCAACAAAAAAGAATACGCACGGCGAAACTTCGCTTCCCTTAAGAGAACTTTGCGCATGCTTATGCTTGCCAGTAAATTTTTTAGACGTAGGTGACCACACCGGTACTCCTAATTACAGCGCGTACCTGTACTCAATAACTATGATATGATCCGCGAAAGCGAGTGCCTTTCCCTCAGCACGCTTCACCGCATGCATCATTGTAAGGCGGCGAGGCTAACTTTGCGTATGCTGCAGAGTGACAATATATCGAGTACATACATCGATAGATAGAGATATGCCGAACCGTTAATACCAAAGCCCACACACAAACTCGGCGGCCTCTCCTCCTATCAGTGGATAGTGGGGAGGGTTCAGCGGCGACTTTGCTCCTCAATTAAAGTCAGAAAATTTTTATTACCGCGCTGTCCTCCGTTATTTTTGTTTTGCGGTGGACTTGGGGTTGTTAAATCTATCAGTAGATTTATTTACGGCCGTGCCCGCGCGATCGGGATGACTGGCAAGAAGTGGGGAGTACCCCGAGCAATACGGGAGAGCCGCGTCCAACCCTCCCAAATATTTCAATAAATCGTATCGGGTAAATTCAAGTAAAAAATAAAGTGAATGGAGATCAAAATTAAATGATCGTGCAGCCGCGCTCAGCCAGAGTTTCCCAATATAACAGCGGTGGGAATCGCCGTCACAAGTCAGATAACTCACCCGCCTTTCTGCGTGATGAACGAACAGCAAATTTCAGGTTGGCAGCAGCCAGCGATCGTTCCAGTTGTTTCACCTCTTCTTCCGATTTTAGGTATCCAGACCAAATGCCATCTTCATGCTTTAAGTCCTGCAAGTGCCTTCTGAGAATAGGCTCCTGAACATCAACAGTACTGCTCATCGTCGACACGCAGATTTGATCGCACTACGCAGAAAAGCTAACAGGACTCACGCAGCCGGATGAGTGGTTTCGGAATCGCTCGCGCCAAACCAGTCAAACTTGGTCGGACCGGTGGGACAGGGAGAGGGCGGCGAGCGCGCGCGCCTCCTCCCCCCACCCCTACAAAAAAAAAATAGAAAAAGAAACTGCCTCGCACGTGACACATGACGTCGCGGAGCAGAAGCCCCGCCCTAGACGGGCGAGTTGTGAAAACAACGTCTCCCGACAAAACGAGGGAACTGGTGCAGAGGGCGCGCGCGGCACCAGCAAAGCGAGGACGACGGTGCTGCACCCGTTGAATTGGTGCCGCCGGTGCAGCCAAATCGGAGAGAGCTTATGCGTCACCTGATGCCTGAAATGTTGTTGATGTGTGACGTCATCATGTGATCTTGACTTCCTTTTCGCGTTTGATTAGGCATTTAAGCCTTTTCACTTCAGCAAAATTTCGTGTTCGAGCCGCTACTCTTTTAGTTTTAATAAGGCGGCTATCCCTCACCATTTGTACACTTACGTCGGTCACGACGGCGAAATGTCATTGGAGCCAAGAATACAACGGTGCACCTAGCCTATGTCAACCTCAAGAGCCACCGTGCTCGATCTGGTTGTGTGGCATAATTCTGGTGCCTATCCAAATAACATTACTGATAGCATACAGAGGAAAAAGTTACATTAAAAAGTAATTAAGTTTCCATTTCATCGTTTAATCAAACTACTGCAAAGGACACAATAATACTACGAAAAAATGCCTGGACTAGTGCCGTTCAAACGTCTTCTCCGAATTCTTCACCGAGCAAGCGCCGCAAGTTCAAGCAAGACGAGCACTCGCAAGTTATTCACAACAATTAATAAATGAATGAATGAATGCAAAGCAGTTATATTGTATACACGTGCGGTGGTCGAAAAATGTGTTATATGCTCCCAAGCGTTGGCGTGCGCACGTGGGGCTGGGGTGAGTGGCAGGCGTTGCGGCCACCGCCCTTGTTTATCGAACGGCGGCCGCGACTTCTCCCGATAATTTTACTCTTTCGGACAATTCACATCATTTTTAATGTGCACGGTTACGGCCACGCACCTTTTTATGATAATAGCGGCCGACCACCCGTGATCTTGCCTTCAAACTGTTTACTTCTCACATTTACCCCAGAAAAGCCGAGAATCAATACCAGGCCGTTATGAGAAGCACGTCATTGCTTCGTTTTGATTTTTGCAACTATCGGGCAGCTTGTATGCTATCGTACTCAACTAACCAAAAAGTAGGTGTGGGGGGAGGGTGGTTTTGCGGTGAGACTCGGCCTCTCGAAATGTAGAACACTGCGCACGCGTATGCTCCCAAGTGAGTCGTGACGGGGGAGGCCAAGTCTAAAATGTGCTACGCCGCAATACGCTTCGGAAACCGCATGTGCGTAAGTGCTGTGCCGTCGCTATTGTCTTCGAGGACACACCATGGCGCCATCTGCCGCAATGTTTCCGTGACGTAAAAATCAACATCACGTGACACCGGCTGCTACGTTTTCAACATTTCCTATGGTTCAGTCCGCTCATGTACGGTCGTATTCGTGTTGCGAGTTCCAAACGTTGTGTTTGTGTGCCTTAGCTGTAAAACAACCTGATGTGCATGCCTGAATGTTTTCTGTGAACCAAAGGACAGCATCGCCCCGTCGTCCACTCATGTTATTGCTTGCGCACGTGGCACTGTGGACGGCAGATGTGAGCAGGAAAATCGAGTAAAAGGTGCCCCGTCATGAGATATACTCAGTCAGCTATAACTGGAAGTATTGACATATCTGTAGACATACACCTTGAAAACTAAAGGAGTGCCCGGAACAGACTTTGAGGGAGTTTTCGCTTGTCCCCCTCGGCACTTCTCTTTCCAGGGTGAAAGAACTCTCTCGAGACAGTTACCCAACGCCTCCTCATGGAGTACAGTACTACTCCTGCAGTAGCGTAAAGACACTCCACCGCGGGAGGAAAATTATTGTATTAAAACTGTTTTCGTTGAAAATAATGGACCGCAAAAAATGGCACATTCCCATGCTCTTACATCCATGTATTCACACAAACAAAACACTGAGAGCGCTCGCGACTAAAATGCGTACATTGAACCAGATACTTACCATTCTATTACGCAGATGTGTGTACGCAAGTGTGGTTTTGGGAGCGCTGGGAGTGTTCCAGTACACTATTAGCGGAATGCTCTCTAGAATACACGCCATTAGGCAGGCAATCCGTCCAAATTTCGGCCGCTCCAAATCAATTCATCATGCGGCTCCGTAGCCGGCTCCCAGAAAGGATAGAAAAATAGCCTCGGCATAGGTATTTAGGATCTTCGGCCACATTTTTACGATTTTCGGTACAAATTTATTTACATGCAAATAGCACGTCAACATGCAAATTACACACGACACAGCAATTGAACTCATGACCCCAAGTGCCCGCAGCAGGCACTCTAACTATACCACACTAAGAGCCACCGCATGCTAAATTAGGTTGTCACAGGCTTATATCTTCACACAGTGGTTTGCAAACAGTCTGTGGAGCTTGCAACTTCTGTTCTTGTATCATCGGTGTGTTTCCGCATACACTACGCCAGTAAATAGTTTGCCCCGCGTCATTAACTCACAAAGACAACAGTAGACACCTTCGCATCTGACTTGGCTTTCTCGTGCGTCGCGCCGCTAGAAAAATGATGGCCGTGTGTGCTTTTGAGTTCTCCACCATACACTGCGGATGTTTCGCTGTCCGAAAATTCACAGATGTCAGCGTGACAACTATCTTCAGGTGGCGAAACTTACGTAGTTCTTTTCTTTAAGCGTCTGCTGTTAAACAATATTGGTTATTTTTACCGCGAGCTGCATGTGTGTGCATTGGCAGCTGCACGTTCTCAGGTGGGCGAAGACAGTCTGCTTCCGCATGTTCACGTCATGTATGTACGTAGATGTCAGAAGTACAGGGGTATATTAAAGTGCATCTACAGAAACATGTGAATTTATTGCGCGTGTGCGTACTGTCGCGAGCTGCACGCAGAGGCAGCGGTGCCATCTGTCCACTTATTCATTTCCTCAATAAGAACATATGTGCACTATTCGCCGCGAGATCGGGCTATAGGTGGCCGCATCGTCGCTGCGTTTGTGTGGATAGGCGGTCGGCGGCGCGTATACAAATGTACGCAGCGGTGCTTCGCCGTAGGCGGTTTGAGTCGGTTGTCGGCGAATAAAGCGCGTTGACTGCAGCCTAATGGTGATGTATACGCCCTCCATTGAAACATTAATGCACGAAACCGGCCTAACGTTCTTATTACGTGTGAGAGAAGTGCAATCTGCCAATAAATGGGTCTTGCACGTATTTAAATTGTGTTTTGCCTATACCACAATATAAATAGTGTTGCGCGACTGAGCCAATTAAGTGCTTACTTCTTTCTCTAGCGGCTACAAAAAAAAGAGCGTGTATTTCTGCGTAATTAGATGAAGTAGAGCTTTGTGCACACTGCTTTTCCGCTTGTATGAATACGCGTACTGTTATGGAAGTGTGTGGCTTCAAGTCTTTTTCACCGCTAACCGGCCTCTGCAGATGCTAGTTCATGCTTTGCGGTATCACAAGGATTTCCAAATCTCCAACACTTCACGAGATGGTGTCGCTAAAATTCTCAATTCACACCTCGACATTTAGTACCTTTTGTTTCGTTTAGGACGACGTCAAATGCACCATGTGATGTGCTTTAACGACAAAGTGGTACCCACATTGAAATGATTTTGGCGAATGGACGGTACGATGGTTAGACCTAGCGCCATAGCGACACGTGCCTTCACCCACTTATTGGAGTGCATACAAGCCTCGTAAGGCCAAATGCTTATGTATATTTTGATACTGAGCGTTTGATACTGTGCTAGGACAACGGAATAAGCTATAATATGAGGACGTGCATGACGTACGCACACATGTGAACACGGTGTGGCTAGTGTGGCTAGCAGACGACGCAAGGAGCCATCCACACCACGGGGTTTCGTCCGCTCGCCGCTAGGTGCCGACTCTGCTCAATCTCGCGGCCAATAGTACGACGCACAGTGCTTCTCAATGAGTCAAAGTCAGTATTTATTGCTTTTATGCTCGTAGACCAGCTACTCTCTGTCTGAATAGCCTTACTCTTCAGTATCACGCCGTCGTTAATTACAATTTCGAAGACGTGCATCCAGGTTAAACGCAATGCCCAATAATTCGCGAGTGAGCTGCCCTAATTCCTAGAAATAGGAATTAGGGCACCTTGGCACTGTTGGTGCCGAACCTGAAGAAACGGCGGGGCAGGGCGACCTTCCTTAGCCTACCAGCCAAGCCTAAGTTAAAGGAGTACTGACACGATTTTTAGACATCGCAAAAGGGACATTTTTCGTTTCCTTGGTATGCAGTGCCAACGCTCTCCGCACACCTGAGTCGAAGAACACGCGTAAAATATTTTAATTTGACTTTGAACTTTTCGTGGCTGAGCATCTGCAAGCCAACCCCACTGCAATAGACATTATCCTGACGAGTCAACACAGTTCCAACGAGTTTGCTAGCTCTGCGTCCTGCATGCATCCTAAATCGTAGAAATCACTGTCAGGTTCCTGGACGACCATTGACTCATCGTTGTTTACTTGCACTACGAGCAGATGACAGATTTGCCGCTAGTACGTCGCAAGTGTCTCTATCCCCATGACGTCACACTGGTATGAAACGTCACTGAGAAGCCACCCCCTCGATATTGAAACCGAAAGTGTCTTTTTAAGCTAGCGGTAATTAAAATATATTCGATGCAATCCCAGGCACCACAATACTCGCTTTAGGTTTCTCGACAGCAGTATTTTTATTTAGAGCAACAATCTGAAAATTTGTAAAATTCGTGTCAGTACTCCTTTAATGGTAGCCGCATAAGCATATAGAAAGTCAGTGAAACTAAGGGAAGCGAAGTTCAGCCTCTCTCTCTATTTCGTTCTGTCTTTATACCTGTTTTTTTCTTTCCATCTTTTTCTATTTCTTTCTTTCTTTCTGTCTGTTTCTTTCTCGTTTTCTTTATCTTTTTCTGGCTTTTTTTTTCGTTCTCTCGCCCATAGCAACGCAATCATATGGTTCCCTAAATACTTCTACTACCGTGCCTAGATAGCCGATTGATTACGTAGCTCGCCTTTGAACCATGGGTACGCGGGTTCGAATGGTACCTTGCCAAGAAATGTTGATTCGTTTTATTGATTTCTGTTCTTCCTCTCCACTTCGCCGAGCACATTTTTTCATTTAACGCTCACCTGGCTCCTCCTTCCCGGCTGCTTGTCTCAGCACGCATCGTTTTGAACTACGGGTGAACAGTGCTACAACGGGACAAAGAAGCAACAGGATCAAGCGCAAACTGACAACAACGAATTTTTTTATTTCGCCGCAGCGGAATATTTACGTTCGGAAAAAGAATAAAATGAAAAAAAAAATATGACACCCTGCCACGGTGGCCTAGTGGTTATGGCGCTCGACTGCTGACGCGAAGGTCGCGGGATCAAATCGCGGCCGCGGCGGCTGCATTTTCGATGGAGCCGAAAATGCTTGAGGCCCGTGTACTTAGATTTAGGTGCACGTTAAAGAACCCCAGGTGGTCGAAATTTCCGGAGCCCTCCACCACGGCGTCTCTCATAATCATATCGTGGTTTTGGGACGTTAAACCCTAGATATTTTATTACATACATAATCCTAGCGAGGGTGATGACATCATCGCAAATAACAGCAGATACTTCGGCTAGAACGGCATGCCAAATAATAAATGCGACAGAAAAAGACCGTGAATCATAGCGTTTAACTCTTAACTTTTTCAACGCAGACGTGGTTTCAACGCAGACGTGGTTTCTTTGGCTCCGTTAGAAATTGCTCGACAGCAACGAAAATCTCGACCGTATCCGGATAGGAAGCTCCTCGGAAGCTTATGGGGACCTGAAGACTCCGGTGAGGACTTTCCTTTGCCCTGTCCTGCTGAGCCTGCTCGACCCATTGACTTGAAACACACAAGGCTGTCGTTTAGGCCTAGTGCGGCCGTGCGGCCGTACTCGCCCAACGAAGAAGACGTGCTGGTGGCAGATGTGGGTGTTTCATCTTTGTTTTCTACTGGACTATCGCACGTGACCTCATCCGCGCCAACTATGCAGCAGCAACGAGCAGACAACAGTTCGAAGACACAAGGTGCAACGCCCAAGGACAGTCCACTTCATGATGCGAGTGCGAGCCAATCGGAGGTCGTGCCGGCGGACAATGGTGACCCTATGGACGTGCAGTCTTCTGGCGGTCCTGTGAAGCGAGGTCCTCCTGTCAACGTGCTTCAACAAGACGTCATCGCATCGGAGCAACCAGCAAAAAAGGTAAGGGCCACCCCAGATAATGCCTCCACGCCCTCCCCTTCTCAGTCTTACCCAACGCCTACCCCTTCCCAATCCTATCGAGTTCACATCCGCCCCCTTTCATGCTATGACATAACTTCAGTGCCCACAAAACATGTGCAAAGGGTCATTGACCATGCTCTTGAAACCAAGGGATACAAAGGGTTCGCAGCATATAAATCGACCAACACGATTACTGTGCACTTGGCATCTCTCAATGATGTGCAGAAAATATGCACTTTAACATCTATACCACTGTCAGAAGATCGGCAGCTACCTGTGCAGTGCTACTTTGCATCGGGTCCTAATATACAGAGGTGTGTTGTCTATGGCATTGATCCGGAAGACTCTCCTGAAATAATATGTCGGGAATTGACTTCCACGACGCACAGGGTTCTCGCGGCCAGATTCATGGGCAAAAGTCGCACTTGCTTAGTAACGGTACAGGGCCCCCACTGTATCCCGGGCAAATTTCACTACTACGGGTGTTTATTGCGCCCTAAACCCTATCTCCCTCGGGCAATTTTCTGTTACCGTTGCTTTCAACGTGGGCACATGCAGGCATTTTGCCCACAGCGTACTATTGACCCAGAAAGGCTCACACCAGAGGGCGAACCACGATATCGATGTGGCCTATGTAAATCTGATGAGCACGACATGACAAGCATAAACTGTCCGACTAAACAGAAGGCCACAGCGAGACTACGAAAGGCTATACCGAAAAACAATATAATAAGAACTAACAATCGCTTTGAAGTTCTTGCTGAAGAGCCGGAGGTGCTCACGGCAGAAGATACACAAGGCCCAGAGACACAACTGTACTCTTCTGTGCTTAAACGTGGCAAACAGTCCCAGACTAAGCAGCAAAAGTTAGCTGCACCATCGCTTGAATCGGATGATGGCCATGATGACATTGACGCTCGGATTGACGCACTGGCCAGAGAGATTGTGAGACTACGCAAACATAAAGAATTAGTAATTCTGCGGCGTCAGAAAACAGGACCTACACGCAACGAATCCCTGGGTGCGAATTCCCCAGTTACGCCAGCAACCCGCCCGGCACAACAGGTCAACCAAGCTGTTTGGACAGCAGTTTTAGATCAACTTGCTCAACTAACGTTACTCATACAGGATTGCCTGCATCATGGCTAACTCTCTGCAGCAGCTGACACGGGATGGAATTCTACAGTGGAATTGTCGAGGCTTAAGCTCCAAGTTAGGAGAAATTCAAACCAGGCTTCAATACAACAAGCTACATGTATGGGCACTGCTTATTCAAGAGCATAATAAGCTCTGCTCCCTACATAATTTTAATGGGTATCATTGCCCGTCTATTAGAGATAGACGTGCAACGACAATGGCTTCAGCTCCGGGAAAAGCCGCAGTATATGTGTCATCGCATATTCCTCATACAGTGATTAATATGGAACCATGGTGTAGCGACAATCAAGAAGTTGTCGGTGTCCTGACATGACCATTGAAGACTCCTGTCATTCTAGTGTCTTTCTATGCCAGACCACAGCGCACACGTTTGAACTTGGGATGGATAGCACACCTACGTTCCAAGTACCCGGGCATTCCTATTCTCGTAAGTGGAGATTTCAATGCTCCACATACAGATTGGGGATACAAGTACAACTCTCGAAGAGGATGCCAAGTAAAAAACATAATGACTGACGCTACGTTTACACTGTTGAACCATCACGCTGTGTCTACCTGTTCTGTGCGCACAGTATCTAGAACGAACGCTCCAGATCTCACGTGGTGGTTGGGTCCTGGGACGCCGCAGTGGCGGGTGGAGCCGGATACATGGGGCAGTGACCATATGCCAATCATAATTGGTTTACAAAGAAGATGCATAAAGAAAATTCGACGACGTGTAGCAATCACGCATTGGGATAAATTTCGGGAATCATCGATTGATAAAGTACCCACAGAGCCCTCGGAAAGTTCTTCCCGCTTTACAAGAACTGCTCCGCAGTAACACAATCATGACTACCGTTGACGAAGGACAACCTCAACCGGACCTCACTCTTTTGCAACTTTGGGCAAAGCGACGTCAGGCAGAAGTGTATGCGTCGAGGAATCCAGATGTACCAGGTAGCCGTGCTCGTGCTAACCATATAGCAGCAAAGGCGCGTCGGCACGAAAAGCAGCTTTCGCGACGACGGTGGCATGAGTGGTGTGAGAAACTTGGATCTGGCATGGGAAACAGAGCACTGTGGCGTACGTTCCGGTCGATGGAACGTGGTCCCAAGCAACCTGACCCTGCAGCAAGCGTTCGGTTAGCGATGCAAAGTACGCCACAAGAATTTGCAGAACAGGCTGCAAGAGCATTCTTCCCGAAGTATGACAGCGCATCATCTATAAACTGCTCCGAAATCGACGAGTCTGATCATAGTGCCACATCAGGTATATCCAGTCCTTTCAGCATGGCTGAACTAATAGCGGCGATTGAAACTTCGCACAAAGGAACAACACCTGGTCCCGACGGTATTCCTTACGAAGTTTTCAAGAACATGGAAGGTGAAGCTCTTGGCGCACTTCTACAGGCTCTTAATAAAGTATGGGAGACTGGGGACGTCCCATCTGATTGGAAACACTCAGTTGTTGTCCCGATTCCAAAACCAGGAAAGTCTCCAAATAACCTACAAGCTTTACGCCCAATTTCACTGACTGCGACCGTCTGCAAGCTCGCTGAAAAGATGCTGGCCACACGTATTTCCTGGTGGCTTGAACGAGAGAATAAATACCATCCGGCTCAAATTGGATTCCGTTCTCATTTGGGAACTGAAGATGGACTTTCTATCTTGTCAGACGACATTTTACAGGTTTCACCACACAGCCACGCAGTACGCACGGTTGTAGCAACCGACATAACGAAAGCTTATGACAATATAGACCATGAACCTCATCGAGCTGGGACTTCCGCCGCGGGTCGTAAGATTTATTTACTCTTTTCTTCACAACCGCACATTTGCTATAAGAGTAGATGGAAAGCCAGAAGGTTGCTTCACGTCCAACAGAGGTGTCCCACAAGGTTCCGTTTTGGCTCCTCTTCTGTTCAACGTTGCGCTAATACCTCTAGCTTGGCAACTACACCGGATTCCAGACGTGAAGTTTCTAATATATGCTGATGATGTGACTTTGTGGTCTGTGCATAAAGACGTCTCAAGACAAGCTCAACAGCTTCAGCAAGCCTTTGATGTACTTGATAACTACACTCGGAACGCAGGGTTGGACATTTCCGCTCAGAAATTAAGCTATGTTGTGGTGGCTAACAAGGCAGGACGCAGAAAGATCACGCAGTGCCCCTTTACATTTACACTTGGTACAGTGACAATTCCTGAGGCTTCGGAAGTCCGCATACTGGGTCTTGACATTCACCGGTCCGGCAGTGGTGCGCACTGGCTCCGAAAAGTCAGGCAGAGTTCCACAAAAGCGTTTCATCTGATTCGCCGAATTGCATCAAAAGCAGCTGGAGCTCGTACTGATGTGGCTCGACGGCTCGTACGCACAGTTCTACATCCAAGAATTGTATACCAGGCGCAATTTCAACGTTTAACTTTGGCACAGCTGGCACAGTTGGAGACCATTAACCGTGATGCCATGCGCACAATAACAGCGTTACCCCGCATCACCCCAATACCAACTTTACAGGAGCACGCCCAGCTTAACACCATTGCAGAGCTAATTTCGCAAAGGGAAAAAGCGCGTGAAATAAAAAAGCAACTTGTTCCGGTTGTTGCTGCATTGCATGCTCACTTTCAACGTGGGTCTCGTATTGACAATCAGTCTGATACAATGCCTCTCTGGGAATTCACCACCATCACATCTAATAAGACAACCAAGTTACGGCGTAGCGATACATCAGGCATTATTGACGAACGCTCTATCATCGATGCACCATGCGCTAACATCTGCAAAGTCTATACAGATGCTGCCATCCTACAAGACGGCGGAAGGACATCATTCCTAAGCACCACGCATAATTTCATTAGTGGTCACCAGCATTATCTATCTACGGAAGCCAGTCCTCTTGTAATGGAACTTCAAGCCATTCATGACGCAGTGCGGGATGTCACCTCTAAGCTGTCTACAATTCAGCAACTTGACGTATTCACCGATTCTTTAGCGGCTATCCAGGAACTCAAGAAAGTTCACAAGGTGATGGAAATCTGCGAGGCGATACATAAGATGAACCGCAATACAGCCACTTGCATCAGGGTACACTGGATTCAAGGCCATGCTGCGAACCCTCACAATATTGCTGCTGACCAACAGGCACACTGCCCTCCTAATACAGACCTCCCATCTATTCCCCTTCCACCTCAACCCCTAAATACACTCCGTGCCCGTAAAAATGTTCTCCGGCAGGATACACGCGCTCTTATCCCACCGTGTGTCTGCTCTCTCCCCCTTCACCTTACTAGGGCGGAGGAAGTTGTGCTTAGGAGGCTTCGGGCAGGGGTGGCCCTTACACCGGCTGTTATTTCAACATGGAACTGGTCGCATTTACCAGTTGGTTCTACATGCCCGTACTGTTCTGTTCCGGTGATACAAGCAGATGCATACCACCTTATATGGACATGCCAAGGATTACAGTCGGAACGCTCCCGTCATCTCCTGCAAGCTGGTCTTCGCTACAGTGACACAAACAGTTATGACCGATGGATACATGACAACACATTTCACAAGACACTTCTTCACTTCATACACAACACCGGCCTAACGGCGCACATTTAACACAAATATACAAAACAAATATTATGCCTTAAGGGCAAGTCTATGTCGCAAAAAAAAAACTCTTAACTGATTTTGATCGGAAGCAAATCTGCGCATACGAGGCTGCGACACGTTTGCGTAACGCAGGAAAAACTAACAAAAGAGCGAAGCTGACAGAACGAAATAAAACTTGATTTGATCAAGCGTCCATCATGCTCAATAATTTCAATTCGCTGTCGAGAAGGCTGATTGACGGATCGTGCGTCTTATGAGCACTGCCGTATAATAAAGAGCTCAATGCACAGTTGCAAGGGCTCTTAGGGAGATAATAAGAAATAAAAATAAACACGAACGAAATTACGGCCGTGGTATACCAAATCACCTGATCGGCAAAGAAAAGCATGCCATATTATACAAGTGATGTACGAGCTACTAAAAAAAATCCGGGGTGAGGTAAAATGGCGACAAGGGAAACAAGGTGTAGGCGTGCTTGACATGCCCGATTTCTCCGACGTGGGATGCAATCACTCTGTTCAGGGAGAGGATGAGTACTGAGAGACAACCAAATTGAAAGAGAAAGACAGAGAGAGAGAAAGGCATGAAAGACAGAAACAGATGGAAAGACAGCGGAAGAAGCGGACAGAGAGAGAAAGATATAGAAAGAAACAGCCAAAAGAAAGAGGTGGAAAGAGAGGGAAGAAATAGAGAGAAAGGTATGGAAAGAACTGGGAAGCGCGAAATACAGAGAGGTGTAAAAAAGAGAACAAAGAGAAAGAAAGAAAAAAAGAGCGAGAAAGATAAATAAATGGGTAGAGACAGAAAGATAGAAATACAAAGAAACAAACCGAAAGAGGAGAAAAATAGAAACAAAGAGGGGAAGAGAGAAAGCAAAAAAATTAAAAAGAAGCAGTGCAAGCCGCCAAGCTCCGCACTTCCTTCAGGCCTAGCAGCACTAGTGAGAAGCTGACCTTCTTCGTTTGTTTGTTTGTTTGCTTCCTTCTTTCTTTTTTGTCTTTCTTTCTTTCTTTCGCGTTGCGCAATGCTCTTTGCTAACGTAGGCGTTACATTTTATTGTTGGTAGGGGACGTCGCCGTAATGCTATTTTCGGGCTGAATCGTCATGGCGTCTATCATGCTCTTTCCAGTGTTGCTTAGCCTCTGAAACTCAAACCGGGAAGAATATTTTAGTTTTTTTCATTAATTCTTTTTTGGGTGCCAGCTGTGGATAAGCAGAGTTTTTGGGTGAGGAGGGTTTTTGGGAACACTGCGAGCTACACAGGTCCGTCACTACAAAAAAAGCACTCCTTGCGGATTAACACCAGAACTGAGTGCCAGCTTCGCACACAAATGCCTGCTGCACATGATTTTGCGTCAGCATAATTAATTTTAACTTGATATCTTGAGAGTTTTGGCCCTTTGCTGTGGTATTTTTATAGTAAATTTAAGGACGACCCTATTCGGTAGTGAACGTGCAGGGAATATAATATCGCCTTACCCACATCAGGTGCAACGCTGTGGAAGCTATACACGAAGTTCGGTCAACGAGATGGATAACTCCGCGTGTCTCCTGGTCGTTTTTGTCGTTGGAAACGCTCGCAAGAGCCGAGGCCGAGCCTGCGCGAGATGTGCCGTGACGGGCTGCAAATGAAATGCCAAAAATCGAAAGCAACTAGACTCTATGCGATTCAGCAGCATAATAAGAAATGTAAAGCACCGTTTTTTTTATTTTTAAGGCAAAAAACATAAACTACTTTACTATACTCACCGTAAAAACGAAGGATAAGTGAGTATTCTCTATATTAAATACATCGAACTATTTCTTATGCGTACGCATCTCCTGAAAGAAGCCTCGCTAGCATCCAAAGCATTTGCCGATGTGGGGAACAGAGTACAGGTGCCACAACGCCATGAACGGTAATCGCGCATTAATAGGCCACAACGTTGCCTCGCTGCAGATCGCCGGGCTTGCTCTGCTTTGGCGTTGTCGGGGCTTCGGCGTCGTCTGATCAATCGTCGGCCAACGTTCGGTATTCGAACGCTCGCATTCCGAATAACCACGTGGACGCACCCAAAGATGACGTAATCTATGTTCCACTTTTCAGACAAGGCTTATGGCCGACGGCACACAATGAGCACTAGAATGCGTTTCACGCATTAAATTTAAAGGACATTTCAGAGGGCCAGATTCTTGCTGAGTACAATACCGTCTGTGACTTAACGTAGACGACTGTTCGAAAGAGTCACGAAGTGATAACACCGTTCGACACCCCGTCACACTGCCAACGGAGCCAAATGTCTAAGGAGCCACCTAGCTTAAGTCATCCTTAAAACCGCCGTATTTGATCTAGTTATTGTGCACTATTCTCACGCCTTTCAAAATAACTTTACTCATAACCTACGTTTTAAGAATGACTTCAAAAAAGAACTTTAAATTTGCGTTTCATCCCTTATCCAAACGACTTCAAGGTAGTGAATATCTTTGGAATGTTGCCGTTTAAATGGCTGCGACGAGTTCCTCACTAATCAATGGCCAGGTTCACCTAAAATATCCACTGAAAGGAATATATAGCCAAAAGAATGAATCAATCAATCAATCAATCAATCAATCAATCAATCAATAGAAATCCGGCAGATCCTACTCAATATGGGAGTCAGTTTCATGAGATGGAGTCAGGCGGTAGCTGCCATTACCGGATTTCACCTTGACCCAAGCATTACGAGGTGCTTCGACGTCTTCGTGAGTATCTTTACGGATATTGTGGGACTTACCAGGCACGCCGTGTACACTGGCTGAAAAGTGTATGTCATGCTTCAAGAGAACGTTGACACTCACGTTAGAACAGACACGTCAGTTCAATCGCCACGAAGTGCACTCTGTGGGGCGCTGATGTGTATATCATACGTAGCAGTCGTAGGCGTGCTGACACTACGTTTCAATGTAGCTTGCGAAGCCAGATAAGTGATATTTGTTACGTTGGTACAAAAGCAGACAGCCGACAACGCCAGCCCAGTTGGCGTCGTCCTACCTTGGTGCTTGTATACTGTCTTTTCCCGCAACAGTTTGAAGCACCGGTGTGGCTGCATGCTAGAATACTTGAGTACCATGAAGAATGCCTAGATTCGATTCCAGCTGCACCCATGATGTTGATTCTTTGCTTCCATCGAGAACACCGCCGACCCCGGCACCGCATTTGTTGTGACACGGGCTCCTTCACACTGTCGTGTTCGCCGTCAACGCGCCGCACCCGCAGCCAGGCGAACGGCCTCGTGACATCGACGACTACCTCACCGGAATACAGTCGCAAGAACGACGACCTTCCCGCTCGCCGTCTTCCGGCCGCTACATGTCACTGCGCCGGCGGCAGTACACTGGGCCAAACCAGGGCCGGTCGCCTAGCCCTTATCCGGGAAACTAAGGGCAGCAACCGATGGAGGTGCGGTTGCTGTATGACGAAATGCCGAAGATCCTCCGCGGCCGCCGACGACGACAACGCGACGAGGCCTGCAGAACACGACGCAAAGCAGACGAAGCCCTGCCAACGAAACCTCGCGGACCGAAGACCTGACGACGCAGCAGGGAAGCACCGCAACAAATCGATGCAGCCGTGATCTGACGCCGCGACCTAACCGCAACGCAAGGCGACGGACAAGCGACTTCGACGTTCTCATCGACGGCCACAACGTCACCGCTCTAGTCGACACTGGGGCCGACTACTCCGCCGTCAGTGGACCATGCGCCACCAAGCTGAAGAAAGTAAATACCGCTTGGAGTGGACCCGAAATCCGGACAGCTGGAGGCCACCTGATAACGGCGATTAGTGTCTGCACGGCAAGTCACCATCAATAACCGGACTTATCCTACGAGCTTTGTAATCCTACAAAACTGCTCCAGGGATGTGATACTCCGAATGGACTTCCTAATTGACTAGGCGCCGTCATCGACCTGAGGTCTGAGTCGATAACACAAACCTCAGACGAAGCGCTCCCGCCCTACACGACGCCAGGGAACCATGCATTGAATGTGATATAAGAGCAGGTGAACGTTCCTCCACGCTCCAGCGTCATTATTTCCGTCGGCACCGAAAAACCTGCGAACCTTGAAGGCGTCATCGAGGACGATCAGTACCTAATCCTGAACCGTCAAATTTGCGCCGCAAGAGGTATGGCCGAGCCGCGTGACGGTAAAGCAAAGGTAGTGCTGACAAACTTCAGCCACGAATATAGGCACCTCAACATTGGCACGACAGTCGCCTACATCGACGAATGTGTGGCCGCCAGCAATGCTTTCGCCCTCTTCGATGCTGCCGAACATGCTTCGACGATGCGAAGTCCCGAACCAGATTTCGACGTCAACCCGAGCCTTCCGAAGGTCAAGCAAGCCCAGCTCAAAACCCTGCTCCTGCAATACAAGGACTGCTTCTCGTCGTCGTCAAGAATTC
Source organism: Rhipicephalus sanguineus (assembly GCF_013339695.2). Classification (NCBI taxonomy): domain Eukaryota; kingdom Metazoa; phylum Arthropoda; class Arachnida; order Ixodida; family Ixodidae; genus Rhipicephalus; species Rhipicephalus sanguineus. The sequence goes on along the minus strand of NC_051182.1, from coordinate 171,126,876 downwards.
GACAGACCCCAGTCGCGAAACATCGCATCATAACAGAAGAAAGCGCCCGACCAATTCGTCAGAGCCCGTACCGAGTTTCGACACGAGAACGCGAGGCCGTCAAGAAACAGATCGACGAAATGCTACGCGACGACATCATCCAGCCGTCCAAGGGTCCGTGGGCGTCACCTGTGGTGTTAGTGAGGAAGAAGGATGGGACCCTACGTGTCTACGTCGATTATCGTCGCCTGAACAAAATCACGAAAAAGGACGTGTACCCTCTCCCACGTATAGACGACGCCCTAGATCGACTCCACAACGCGAAGCACTCTTCTTCGATGGACCTCAAGACCGGCTACTGGCAAATCGAAGTCGACGAGAGACACGGAGAAAAGACTGCCTTCATAACCCCGGACGGTCTCTTCGAGTTCAAGGTCAGGCCCTTCGGTCTTTGCTCGGCACCTGCGACTTTCCAACGAGTCATGGATATGGTATATGCTGGCTGTGAAGTGGCCAACTTGCCTGTTTACTTGGACGACGCTCGTTGGTTTTCCTCGAACTTCGACTAACCCCTCAGCGCCTTGAATCCGTCCTTCAAGCAATCAGAACTCCGGGCTCACCCCGAAGCCAGAAAAGTGCCGCTCCGCGAACAAGGAGCTCTTGTTTTTGAATCACGTGATCAGCAAGACTGGAGTGCACCCAGACCCGCAGAAAGCAGCTACCATCGCCGCTTTCCCGCGACCCACCGACAAGAATGCACTGCGCCGATGTCTCGGCTTGTGCGCCTATTACACACGCTTTGTCAACGACTTTTCTCGGATCACCGAGCCACTAACGCAGCTCACGACCAACGTCGAATTCAGGTGGCAAACAGCGCAAGTCTAAGCATTTCATGAACTGAAACGACGCCTGCAGACGCTTCCGATAATTGCGCATTTCGACGAATACGCCGATACGGAGATTCACACCGATGCAAGAAGCGTAGGAGACGGCGCCGTCCTTGTGCAGCAGACGGACGGACTGGAAAGGGTTATAAGTTATGCTAGTACCGGTCGCTGTCTAAGGCAGAGGCCAACTATTCCACAACAGAAAAGGAGTGCCTCGCCATCATCTGGGCTATGTCGAAGTTTCGCCCCTACCTCTACGACAGGCCATTCAAAGGTTTGAGTGACCATCACGCCTTGTGTTGGCTAGTTAACTTGAAGGACCCTTCAGGTCACCTCGCACGGTGGAGCCTAAGACTTTAAGAATGCGAAATTAGACTCGTGTACAAGTCCGGAAGGAAACACTCCGACGCCGACTGCTTGTCTCGTGCTCCCGTCGACCCACCACCGCCCGACGACCAGGAAGATGACAGCTTCTTGGGAGCCATAAGTGCCGACGACTTCGCCGAACGACAGCGAGCCGACCCGGAACTGAAGGGTGTCATGGAATACCTGGAGGGCAAATCCATCGTTGTCCGAAAAGTATTCAGGCGAGGACTGGCATCACCTTTCTTGAAAAACAACGTCCTCGTAAAGAACTTCTCTCCCGCCCGAGCCAGAAATTCTGCATGCCCTGCACGACGACCCGATGGCTGGACACCTCGGACTTTCCCGCTCGCTCGCTTGAGCACAGGAAAAGCACTACTGGCCGCGCCTTGCCGCTGACGTCACTCGCTACGTAAGGACGTGCCGAGACTGTCAGCGACGGAAAATACTGCCCACAAGATCAGCAGGCTTCTTTCAGCCGATCAAGTCTCCTCGGCGACCATTCCAGCAGCTCGGAATGGACCTACTGGGGCAGTTCCCAACGTCGACTTGCGGACCAGTTCGCTACAACCGGTTCGTTGCTGTGCGTTCATTTGAGGAAAATGGTAATATAAAATTAAAGTAAAAGAAGAAGAGATCACAAAACCGTACAGGGAAGTCCCCGAAACGTGAATTAAACGGGAGAAAAGTAAAAAGTGAGCAGTCGTTTAAAGGCGCCATGACACCCAACTTTCGATCATAATCTGTGCTATGTGGATTAATCCTTGTGCATTCACAAATAAGCTGGCGAAATTTTAGCGCATTTGGTTGAGCCCTTAATTTATAATAGAATATTTTTACAAACACGGGAGTGGCCCGACAGTCAGGCAACACTGGTGCACTCGCGAGCCGTGACGTAACAAACACCTAGCTGACCAAGCGTCCGCATTGCGGCGAACGATATTGTTCCGTTGTCAGCTGCACGTAATATCGAGATATTTGTTGGTTTCTTCAGCTTGGCACTGAAACTGAACGATTTGTAGCGGCTGAAACTTTGGTAGAAGACGACGGCTCCGTTCTATGCTGCACGTGACGTCACACGCGCCATGGGAAAATGGCGGCCACTTGCGGTGGCCGTGGTTTACAGCCTGGCGACTTCTAGGGCTTGTTTTGCAGTGAAATATTTTTTACGGTCCACTTTTGAACTGTTAAGAGGACGAACGGAGACGGCCGAGTACATGTAATTGTGAATAATTATTCCTTCAATTTGAAGCCGCCGGTATACGGAGTGAAGTGTGGAGCACAATATTATAGTCGAAGCTTGTCAGTAGTTGGCTGGTTGGTCAAACTTGGTTAATAGTCCTGAGAAACGCGACTAGCGCACAGTGGGTGCCTCCCACGTTGGGACGGGCACGCTAAGCCTGACCATCACATCGTGGTCTCTCTGGACTGCACATAGCTGATCCCCGTTGTGGAGGCTTGTGATGGCTAACACCACTTGGCTTTTTGGCCTGATCGCCGTGAAGCAACAAGGGGCATGGCCAGAGCATGCGCTCTAAACTAGCTCCCTCTACGCAAAAGGAGCATGACCTGCTAGTGTAAGCATCCGAATCAACTTGATGAAATAAAGCCCAATTTTGCAACTAACCAGTCTGTAAGAGTAAGTGTCATTACCTGTGCTATGTGTAATTTTCTGTGATTAGGAGGATAGACACTCCTGCCTAGGTAGATGTCCCGTGATATCTCATTGTATGTAGTGGGCTAATCTCTGTTCTCCAACGTCATGAGCTGGGGAGAACCTCCGTAGGCGCAGAACGCCAGACCTCGCGCCTTGGAGTGGGCCAGCTCGTTGAGGTTGGTGTTAGAAGCATTGATTTTTCGAAAGGTGGCTGACGGTTTCTGCACTAGCACCATCACATCGCCCTTCGCGAGTCCGCATTGCTTGAACATCGGCGTCGACGCGTCCAGGTCGACGTCTTCGAGTTTTGTTAGCCCGCGAGTTACTCGTGGCCTTTGCACCAGCATGGAGATGGCAATCTCTCAGAGCAAGAGCTTCACTTGCACGTTCTTGAGAACTAACAGAAAATAACGCCAAGGAAAGTATAAGGGGTGTTATCTGTAATATTTAGAATATAAATGGGAAGAAAGTAAAGTGGACGAAAAGATAACTTACCGCCGGCAGGGACTGAACCTGCGACCTTGGAATAACTCATCCGATGCTCTACCACTGAGCTACGGCGGTGGTCACCCTCCTGTCCACTTTATGGTGGATATATGTACATTTAAACCTAGGAGTGTTAGTCAGCGACAATAGCAGCAATGGCAGCGAGTGTGGAATACTTTTTTCTGTCTGTTGGCGTCACGTAGCACGTGATCATTTTTTGACCTGGAAGCTCACCAATAATCCGTCGCATACTACCTGAAGGCATCAAGTCTGCCAGAACGAGACCCTCGCCATGAATGATGGAAAGGAGGTAACTCTTAAGGGCTCGTTTTTCTTTTTTAGGCACAATATGAGTGAGAACTAACAGACAATAACGCCAAGGAAAATATAGGGGGTGTTATCTGTGGACGGGAGGATGACCGCCGCCGTAGCTCAGTGGTAGAGCATCGGACGCGTTATTCGAAGGTCGCAGGTTCGGTCCCTGCCGGCGGCAAGTTATCTTTTCGTCCACTTTACTTTCTTCACATTTATATTCTAAATACTACAGATAACACCCCCTATACTTTTGTAGATGCTGCGTTCATGGCCACGTGTCGCAGAAGATGGCGGCGTTACGCAATGCGCCGACTATTCCTATGCGCTCTGCTTCTCCCCGTCTTGTCGGGATTTCCCCTTCTGCTGCGGATGATCCCCTCTCCTGCATTGCGTCTTCAGGTGGCTGCTGCGGGAGTTGTTCGCGATGGCTTCGGTTCCCGTGGGACAGGTCACGTGCTTTCCTGACACCGCTTTAGCAGACGCCTTTTGCGGACTACCGTTTGGTGCGTTCTCTTGCCAGCCTAGCCAAAAAAAACGCTTTCGCGTAAGTAGTCTGAACGATTTAACGCTGCTTTGAGCAAACTGTAGGGTACAGTCCCTGCAAAGAAAAAAAAAGAAGGTCTCTAATCCACTCGGCGAGAGTGGTTGGACGGCGAAGCTGTAAAAAGCGCCTAGAACGGCTTCATATTGAGACGTAGGTTGGTATTGAAGACATGACGACATGGAAGTGTACTGTGTTTAATGATAGCCCAAAGACGTTTGTGCGGACTGTGACATGACTTGCTCAGCTACTTTGTGCACGTACGAAGTGTGGACCAGGAACAAGCGAAATTCACTTGAAGGGGTCATGTCAGCCAAATTTCTATCATAATCTCTATTTTGTGGTTTAACCTTTGCACATTCACAAATAAGCTGCCGAAATTGTACCGCATTTGGTCGAGCCCATAATTTATACTTGGATATTTTTACAAACATACGAGCGGCTTAAGGGTCGGGCCACACTCGTGAGCTCGCGAGCTATTACTGAACGAGCTGCTTGCTAGGCGAGCTTTTGCATTGTTCGGCGGTCAGCTGGAAGTGCAACCGAGATATTTCTGTTTTCTTCAGCTTG
>NC_051182.1:171064659-171121978 GCF_013339695.2 Rhipicephalus sanguineus | reverse complement strand
TAGCACGGACCGGTTTTGGTTTCCCCAGGATCAGACGGAGATTATCGCCACTTTCAAATACTTAGAGGTTTAGAAGCCCTTCTCCCCTCAGTCTATGTTATCTATTTTAACTGACTTACTAGTTCGAAATAATTGAGGTCTACACGTGAGTAAGGATATAATGGAAAAAACTGTATTACACGCACTCGTACAAAACAACACACGTCTTCTTTTCTCAAGTTCAGTGTCCAGACTGCCCCACCCAACCAACGTCTTTCCATGGGGAGAAGGGAGCGCACTCTCTCCTGTCTGGGTTCGCGCTCCACGGTGCGCCTGGCTCTCGTCTGTCAACGGTGCCATGTTCGCAGTCGCAGGTTCTTGAAGAGACGGCCTTTCGTTTGATGTTATTTGGTTTGCCCGTCTGGCTTTGGTGTTCTATCGTTTTATTACATCCTCCCCCCCAAAATGAGCCTTGATCATTTTACTTCTGTCTCCAAAGGGTAGAGCAGTTGTACCGGACGTCGCAGAGTGATTCCAGTGGACAACTTTACAGCACAAGAACGCACTGCTCCGTCACGGCCTTTGAAACCTTCGACGACTCTTCCTGTTTTCCACATATGTGGCTTTGCGTGGTCTTCGTGGACAATCACAATGTCGCCTACCGTAAGGGAATTGTCCTGTCTTGACGATATTAGGTGCGCGGAGCGCAACTGTAGCAGGTATTCCCTTTGCCATCGGTTCCAAAAGGCGTTGACAAGTGATCGTCGGTACCTCCAGCGTCGGTTAATGTCAGCTGCTGTAGAAGTGGGAACAGCGCTTAACTTGGAGGCGGGTAAAGCTATCAGTCTCTTTCCTGTCAGCAGATGGGATGGTGTAAGCACTGACGCCTCACCTGGCTCCTCTAGGACATAGGTGAGTGGGCGCGAGTTTATCGCTGCCTCCACATCCGCCAAGACTGTAGTGAGCTCTTCAAATGACAGGCTTTGACGTCCGAGAACTTTTCGCAGGGAAACCTTCACGGACTTTATTACCATTCGCTCCCACCAGCCTCCCCACCAAGCTGCCTTTTCTATTATGAATTTCCACGTGATGCGCTGAGAGCCGCAGTAGTCTTGAATGTCACGACTGCGAAGAATTTTCCAGAGGCTTTGCACTTCCCTCGATGCCTTCTTAAAGGTCAAAGCGTTATCGCTGTAAATAGTCTGCGGTAGACCCCTGCGCGCTACGAAGCGTCGAAGGGCCAGCAGAAAACATTCAGTTGCAAGGCTGGAAATTAACTCTAAGTGCACTGCTCTCGTTGTTGCGCAGGTGAACAAGGCGATGTAACTCTTTGCGCTTGACGTTTTACTTTCGGTGAAAAGAGGGCCGGCGAAGTCGATGCCCACAACTTGAAAAGGTTCGCTCCGGTTCACTCTGTCACCTGGAAGGGGAGCTGTAGGTGCTGTGGCCGGTTTGAGTCGGTGCTTGGCACACAGAGAGCATCGTGATATCACTTTCTTCACTAGCTGCCGGCAACACGGAATCCAGTAACATTCGCGCAGTTCAGACATAGTGCTGAGAGCGCCTCCGTGAAGAGTTCGAAGATGAGCTGCAACTACTATAAGTCTGGTTACGACATGATCTTTCGGAAGAAGGATTGGATGCTTGACGTCTTCGGATGCCCTTGAAAATTGAAGACGACCTTTCACGCGCAACAATCCCTGTGCGTCAAGGAAAGGCTGAAACTGTGCTATTGATGAGTTCACCGTCAGGCTCTCTCCCCGAGAAACTGTTCCAATCTCTTGCTCGCAGTATTTACGTTGCGCATGTCGAATCCAGTGGTTGCTGGCCTCTTGAATCTCGTCCGCTGTGAGATGTGCTGGGTTACTCCCATTGTGACGTCGGCAGTTTCTTACAAACCTCATGACCCACGCAGTTACTCTTATCAGACGTGTGTAACTGCTAAACTTTTCTGCTTGTAGCAAAGGGGTCATTTCAGTTATTCCTGCAAGCAGCTGAACTGCGTTCTTCCTCTTTTCGTTGTCCGCTTCATGGCTGTGACACGCATTATCAAATTCTTTTGGTGGCCAGAATTGAGAATTCTGTTGCAGCCAACTTGGGCCTTTCCACCACAATGTGTTGTCTTTTAGGGACTCTGCACGCATCCCTCGTGTCAGGCAGTCAGCGGGGTTATCGGTGCCTGGGCAATGCCTCCAACTTTCTGGGCTGCTTAAACTCTGTATCTCAGTCACCCTATTTTCAACAAATGGCTTCCATTGCTTGGCTGTGCCCCTTACCCAACAGAGGGTGATCGTGGAATCTGACCAAAAATACACTGCAGTTGTTTGATCAAGGACACTATGAAGATAATTAGCCATTCGTACTCCAATCAGGGCAGCCATCAACTCCAACCGGGGCAGAGACATCGCTTTCAACGGGGCCACTCGGGACTTCGCGAAGATGAGGTTTGTGTTCACCACTTCGCGGTCATCTTGCGTCCGCAGGTACGCACAGGCGCCGTAAGCTTTTGGGCTTGCATCGCAAAATATATGCAGCTGACAGGTAGCCTCGTAGTCGGTCAGTATACAACGGGGAAAAGAGAGCAGTTTCAAGTTATTCAGATCTGAGTACCAGCTTCTCCACTCTGCCTCTAAATCATCCGGCAGTTGCTCATCCCAGCCAACTCCTCTCTCCCAAAGGCGCTGAAAGAGCACTTTGGCTCGTATCACAAAGGGCGCTACCAGTCCCAAAAAGTCAAAGATCCTCGCTGATGCCTGCAGCACCGCGCGTTTTGTGCTGACTCCTGTGCATGCTGTGATCAATACGGCCGCGGCCGATATGGACATTTCATCTTTAGTAGGTGTCCACAAAAGCCCCAGAACTTTATGCGGTTCATCCGGAGCGCTGCTTTGTTCGCCCAATGTCATCCTAACTTTTTCGGAATTGGATGACCACTTTCTTAGGTACATTCCAGCATCGGTCATTATTTTGTTCGCTTCTGCAGCTATCTTCAAGGCTTCGTCCTCAGTAGCTGCTCCTGTAACTAAGTCGTTGACGTAGAAAGAGTCTTTGAGTATGCTCACCGTTTTCTGAAGACCGTCGGCCTGGCTTTCCAAGTGGTGAAGAAGAACGGCGTTTAACAGGCATGGGCTCGCCGTAGTGCCGAATGGCACTCTTTCCATTCTCCATTCCTCTATGTCTGGAAGGGCGTCAGGGTTGTGGGATGCTTCGCTGTACCAAAGGAATTTTAGAGCATCCCTGTCCTCAGGTCGCACGCTGATTTGAAGGAAGGCTTTCTCGATATCTGCCACGAGAGCAACCGGGTGTAGGCGGAAACGTAGCAGAATGCGGACCATGTCGCTAATGAGCTTCGGCCCTTTATCCAAATGTTCATTTAGTGACGACTGTTCTGGTGCATGAGAAGAAGCGTCGAACACTACGCGAACTTTCGTTGTCTTTGACTGAGTGCGGATGACAAGCTGGTGAGGCATGTAATATACATGCTGGGATACTACTTCATTTTTTACTCTTTCTGCATGCCCTTCGTTCATGTAGCTTCTGATGGCCGTGTCATATTCTTCTACAAGCTCTTTTCTGGGCACAACCTCTTTGTAAGACTTTTCAGCCGTTTCATAGCCATTTCTCGGTTATCTTGCAGGTCGCTAGAAGTTTCTTTCCACGGAAGTGACACTTCATAGCGTTCACCTTTTCTTTCCACGCTGCTAAGAGCGTGGTTCATGCTTTCTTGCTTCAAGCTCCCTTCATTGTTGACTCCAATGGCGTGCAGTTCCCAAAACTTTTGCAGTATAGTTTGATCTTTGCTGTCGCTTTCCAGACCAATCTTTAAAATGCAGACATTTGTCGCCATGGTCAGAGAGCTGTTGAGACTGAACGGACCCTGGAATGTCCAACCAAACTTTGTATGGATAGCTGCTAAACCGTTGTTGTCTGCACAGCGGCGGACTTGCCCTGACAGTAAGTTCCACAAATGATCCGCTCCTATCAACAGTGCAATTCCTGGAACCGCTGGCAGTCCTGGATAAATGAGCTTGTCAGCGATCAGTCCTCCATTACACTCGATTTCCTGCACAAAAGCATGGTCAACCGGAACTGGTGCAACGTCTTTGCATATGAATGGAACCTCTATGGCCTCAATGGTTGTTTCACTGTCGCTGTATTGACTCCGCAAGCGCAGTTCAACGATTCGGAATGTTTCCATTTTTGCAGCTGCCAATCCGAAAGTGTTGAGGTGGAAGTCCTTGTGTCCCAAAACACGCAGGTTAAGCGTTTTAGAGACGTCTTCTCGGATAAATGTCTTTTGACTTCCGCCGTCTAATACACCGCGGATGTATCCGCATTTGTTACCACCGACGGCCCAAGTGCGGAAAGTCTGCAGAGCGACTTCTTTGTTCATTTCTTTTTCAGCGGCCGCATGTGCGTTAGTTGTGGTAACTTCTTTCACAGCTTCTTGCGGACGATCATTCTTTGCTTTCTTCCAGTCGGGGTTGCACAAGGAAGATACATGGCGTTTGCCGCAGTGGATGCACTTTACTTTTCTTCTGCATTCTTTTGACTGGTGCCCCCACGACGTACAACGAAAGCAGCACCCGGCTCGTGCCAATTTGTTCGTCTTTTCTTCCGGCGGGAGGGGAGCCGAACAGGACTGTGTCTCGTGTTTCGTCGACTCGCAGAAGAAACACCTCCTCGCCTGCACCGGCTGCGTGTGAAGCACCGCGGCGCTTGGCGTATGGTTCTGTTTACTTTTTCCCCCGCTCCGTTCGGCTTTGCTGTCTTTCGTGGCACGGACGCTTTCGGCGCATCTTTCTCTGCTTTCTGTCTCGACGAGGAGAAATTCTAAAATGTCGGTTAGCCTATTGTCTACTCCTGACGCCGAAGATGCTTCTGAATCGTGTGGCGACTGACTCGCCGACTTTGTTGCGCTGTTGGCTCGGCGTAGTTCTTTGTGGAAATCCACAACCATTTCTTTGGGTAGCTCCGAGAGGATCACGTCGCTTAACATTGCCGAATAAGACGACGCATTTATGCCTAATCGCTTCAGTCCACGAATGTGGCCTTGCACGTGATCGTACAAGCGCCGTAGCCCGCGTGCGTCCTCCCGTGAAGCAACGCTGGGAAGAGCTCTCAATTTTGCGATATGCTCTTGTTGAATTCGTTCTTTGTCGCCGAATCGTCTCTACAAAATTTCGATGGCATCTTCATAGCAAGCTTCCGTCGCCTGCAGCCCTCTTATCGCTGTCATAGCTGGTCCCGTGAGCAGTGATCTTAGGTACTGGAACTTCTCTGTCTTCGAGAGCCCTTCGTTCTCGTGTACTGCTTTACGGTAGCATTCCCAGAAGGCTTGCCATGCGGAAAGCTCACCGTTGAACGGTTCCAGCCGCAGCTTTGGTAGCTTGACGCCATGATGGTGAGTCTGGGAGGGCGGCGGATGAGGTGTTGCTACGCTGCTGGCGGTGATGGCACCCGCCTGCACCGACGCTATCTTTGCTTTGAGGAGGCCGATGGCTTGGTTGGCCCTGTCGTCGTACTGGATGTTTTCTTCGTACTCCTCCTCGAAGGCGTCCTCTGGCAGGCAGGTTTCCATTTCTTCGTTGATCTTTCGAAGATCGGCGTTGTTAACCTCCAGCCGTTGCAGAATGGCACTGAGCTGTTCAACACTAGCGCTTTCCAGCGCCGATGTTGCCTCTTTGATGATGACGGTGTTCTGTCGTCGTCGGGAGCGTCGCTTCACTTTCAGCTTTTCCATCGTCTTTGTCTTTGTCCCTACCCGCGACCTTTAGGACCTCCCTACTTTAGTGTACTTTCTTCCCGGGTTTCGGCACCATTATGTTATCTATTTTAACTGACTTACTAGTTCGAAATAATTGAGGTCTACACGTGAGTAAGGATATAATGGAAAAAACTGTATTACACGCACTCGTACAAAACAACACACGTCTTCTTTTCTCAAGTTCAGTGTCCAGACTGCCCCACCCAACCAACGTCTTTCCATGGGGAGAAGGGAGCGCACTCTCTCCTGTCTGGGTTCGCGCTCCACGGTGCGCCTGGCTCTCGTCTGTCAACGGTGCCATGTTCGCAGTCGCAGGTTCTTGAAGAGACGGCCTTTCCTTTGATGTTATTTGGTTTGCCCGTCTGGCTTTGGTGTTCTATCGTTTTATTACAGTCTATTTGTTTGCCTACGCAGCACAGAGAAGGAAATAAGAGGAGGAGGTCACGATGCCACTCTTTGGCTGTTACGTGTCACGCCACGAAGTCGCACGCTCCTGCGGCCAATGACAACATACGTCGTGACCGTTGGGAACTGCTGGGTTTGAAGTCGGCCGAGTGGCGGCAAGCCCGGCCCTGTTGTGTGGTTGTGTGAGCTGTTAGTAAGTGTGGTGCGCGGCATTGTCTTTTGTGTCTCGTGTGGTCGCGGGCCGGCAAAAAGAAAACGACTAACACGGTGGCTACTTCTGAGACGCCTACCGCCCGCTTCTCTGTGCTGCTTCCAAGAGAGAACAGTGTGAAATGCGCTGTGAATTGTTGCAATGCCCGCGTCCACTTTTCCTGTGTGCAAGGTGTATTTGCAAGTGTATGCAAGCAGCTGCAGCGTCGTTCATGTTGAACGTTCGATTCCTGCCTTCGTTTGTTTTGGCCGCACATGGAGGTGCCTGTAGTGGTTATTTTAAAGAGAATTATGGGCCGTGCTTTGAAATCATATCGGCTCTCTGTGGAGTAACTCAAAGAAGACGGCCGCGGAACTCGGGGTATTAGATGTCTTCTGTGATTTCAATGGGTGTGTTGCGCCGTTGATTATTCAAGCGCGGAAGCCAACTTGTGAGTATTCCAACTTGAACTCAGCCACTGCGGCTGATTCAGACTTGCGTCTTGGTGAAAAAAACAAAGGGGGAGGGGTAGCGAAATTCGATCGACTTTTTGATCACGGTGCGTGTTTTCTTTCCCTTTTGCCCCTACTTACGTGGCCGTTATGGCGGGAAAATGTTCGGGGCACATCGTATTTCACCGCTCCCATGCTAGCAGCGTGCTTTACCTATATTTTAGTGATTGAAATTTTCTACGTTTACTAATGCCCCGTTCTCCCCAGCAGTATATAATGCATGTCGTGTGATAAACTAGACCTGGCGCTGTGGTGTCTAATATTTGCTCTCCGGAAGGCGTGACCGTTACTTGCGTCTACGCAAGATCCAGGAAAATTTGAAGGATGCAATTTAGCTTTGTGTAAGTTGGGGAAGGGCGGGGGGGGGGGTTATCATGGCATTGTTAGCTCTACTCTTATTAGTACAGTATCTCAAAACTACTCGTTTATTCTGGTGGCGACTTCCATTCTGCATTCATCTTGCATTCAATCAGGTTTTGTTAGTTTTCCCAGCTTTGTGCTTTCTTGCACGGTCTAAACAAGTCGCGTCAGGGTAATTGCTCTACTGAATGGCTGTGAATGGTGGTCTGATTGAGTGTTCTTTATTATGACGTTCAACTAGCTTTATTCCCGCTTGTAAGCTTTGTGAACACCATGGTGTACGAGGTTATGCGTGTGAAGATAATGGTAGGACTATTTGGTTTTCTTTGGGATTATTGTAGGCGTACGAAGCAATTGGGTACTCACCATGATCGGCAAACTGTTGCGAATGTAATAATTTGTCTGATAACATTTCTGTGAGTTCATTTTATACCCTGGCCTGATGCCCCTGCACGGAACCATTGCATGTAACCGTCGTGAACTAAGAATTTTCATTGAGTTGCAATTCCGAAAGCGATGGTTATGCTCAGTATATATGAAAGTACACTTCACCAATTTCATAAAAGATAATATTGTGATTTAGAGATAGAATGCCGTGTCGAATCCCGGTGGATTTCACGATGGAGAACGCAAGCGCGCTAGCCAAGGGTGACATTTTTTTGAGTAGGTGGAATGCCATTCATGTTCCCCTGCTTGTTTACACACACGCCTGGGTAAGTATGCGCAGCCAGTGTGCACAAAAGGCTCATGAGAGAAGGTTGGGCAGCATTGATGATTTGAAGGCGAGCTTATCTCCTCTACTAAAAAGCGCTGGCTAATTTCTAGTACAATACCATGTTAGCGCTAGTAATTTGGCATGGCTTCATCGGAGACGCGTCCAAGTTATTGTAGCATGTTTATTTGTCGTTAGCAGGTGGCGGTTATAACGAGTATTTCTAACCGAAAAACTTGTTTTCGGCGTGCTTTACGTGTTATTCCACAATAAAACCTGATTTCTTGGTTTGAAAGGTGTCGATTGTTTGGATTGCTCGGTGTATGACAGGGACGCGGTCGTACCCTTTGAAACGCTTGTGCTCAACGCCCTCAACTGCATAGCACTGCGTTTGAAAATACGCTTTTCATCCCGTATCTGTGGCCTAGGGAGAAGCTGTACAAGCATAATGCAATATAAACAATTCGCTTTGCTTACCTTTTCTTCACAAATGCGTAAACGTGGGCACCGCTGAAGCTGGAGAGTGAGGAGAATGGCGTCGCGGTGGTGCAGGTGATCCAGGTATGGTCAGGCCTAACAATGATGCCTGCGGATGCGCCGTAGTCATGGCAACCGCCGTTTTAAAGTACGAAGAACTATTCCACTAATTAAGCATTTTAAAAGATTGCTTTTAACGCATAAGTTATTTAATAGCAGCACAGTGATCGACTGTTTCTAGTTCAGATTTTGTGGTTGCGCCACCTGTCAGGTGGCATGAACCCTACGTGCCTGGGCCGCGGAAGGCGGCCATTGACCACTCTTTATGTTTACTATGTTACTCTATGTTGGCACATCAAATGATGATGTCGGTGCTAGTTGATTGAGTTGCACGGGTAGATGAACGCTGGCGTCGGTGATCGCAGGAGTGACAGGCAAAACAGTTGGCGGCAGGCGACACTCGGTCAATGCACGTGAGGTGCACAGTGTCGTGCGGGGCGCGGCGTCGACAACCATGTCGTGCAATGACTGCGTGGTTACCTGCGAACTGACTGATGCCGCAGCGCCAAAACCCGGTAGAATCGGACAACTTGAGTCGGCTCGTTTGGGTATTGTGGTCGGGACACTTTGAGGTTAGAAACCAACGTTTAGCGCGGCAGGGAGTAAGTGGCGTGGCATTCCCGGTTGCGGTCGTGCTAGCACGAAACCTCGAAGTCGGTCATATGACTGTGGTTCAAGAAGAGGCACAACGCATCGCATAGCAGGAGGAAGCATGGCTACCGTAATGGCGTACTTGCCCTGCTGCGAGACGATGTTGCACAGGTAGAAACCAGCCTCCATCTTGATGAGCCAGATAGCTGGACTTCTTGGCCAAAGATCGGGGAATGGCGGCGGTAACAAGATGCAGTGTGCTGCGGCTTCGTCTGGTAGTCGCGCCATGGGGAGAGGCGGATCAGAGGTTGGTCGACTTTGTGCCAGCGCCTTGTGGAAGCTTCTGGAATGTTCTATGGTCCGGTGTCACCACTGTTGCGGAGAGGCAGAGGAAGAAGGATGCTGCTACACGCGTTACCAAAACCAATTCGATGTCCCAAGCGCTCGCCTCCTCACGACTACGCCGACCTCATTCTCGTCGCTGCGTCGGCACGCCAGCACGCGACAATTCAACTACTTCTTAAGAATACGTTTTACTTTCCGGTTATACCGATTCCTATGACGCAGATATCAACCATATTTCTTTTGCAGATCGCCAGGCTCAATCTGCTTTTGTGCATTCTCAGGGATTTGGGCGCCATCTGATCGCCTACCAATGTCCAGTGTTCGAAGGCTGCCTTTCCAGTGAACCACGTACACGCCCTCGAACATGACGTCATCTATGTTACGCTTTTCTACTATGTCCTATTGGGGACAGCGGGGTCGCTTGTCTGTGCGACCCCGCTGTACCCAACAAGAGGCAGAGTAAAACTAGGTGATGTGCACAAAGCTTGAATTGCCTCCGATCCTGGAGGCACTGCAAAACCACGTTAGTTGCAGAAATCTTGCGGAGGGGAGCGCGGAAGGATCAATACATTGACCTTAAGAAAGAACTCAGAAGGTTTCCTATGCATTCACCTAAGTCGACTCGAAGGCGAAACCCATCTTTTAACAAGGAAGTGTTTTATCCCGGCGTCCACCAAGATTTTCGTGACGTGTTTCCGTCACGGAACTACGTCAGCAAAATGAATGCCATCAAATCGAAAAAAACTACAAGAAAGAGTTCAGTTGACAGGAGTTTAACCATAGGCGTGCGTACAGGGGCGGCAGGGGGGCGGCTGCCCCCCCCCCTATTCACCTAAGAGGGAAGGGCGCAAAGTAAGCCCCACACATTGACCTAATAGGAAGGGGGGCGCTGCGACTCGGGGGGGGCGCAATGTTAGCGCCATACATTGACATAATCAGGAGGGGGGGCGCTGCGACGAACCTTCGGCCCCCCTGAAGGGGAACCCTGCGCACGCCTATGAGTCGAAGCCATGACCTCTCGGTCCGCCACAATGGTTGGCGGGTGTTTAGCCCACTGAGCTACCGCCAAACACATAACCGAGGCTACCTGAACACTCCTTTTATCTTTCCCACTTTCCTCTCACAGTGCTCTTGCATGGATGGATGGATAAATGGATGCTATGAGCGTTCCCTTTATAACGGGGTGGTAACATGTGTGCCACCAGGATCGAAAAACAAAACAGAAAAAGATGGCTGATCCCTCTGTCATAGGAATCGTTACAACACGTCTATCGTTATAAAACCTGTCTTCACAGACGTACCTGAGCGTTTGTTGTGCATTCTTTCGCCCCAAGCGCGAAGGAATGAATGCTGCAGCAATAAATTGTAATGTCATGCGAAGAAGGGCAAGCAGCTCGAAACTTGCAACGTGTTGCTCAAGCAGAAAGCACGCACGGAACGAATATAGACAGGATGACCGCGAACTAACTGTCACAGTTGTAACTTTTTTCTGCGTGAGCAGCGCGCTCCTTTCGCAAAAGCGACCGCTGCAGTGAGCAAGGTGACCTTCGTGCTCTCAAGGCAAACTTGCGGTGAGAGGAGAAGACGTACAAACCACCGCCATCACGAGATAAGCGCGCGCACGAGCGACCACGCCCTGTAGAGGCGCGCGCTCATCTGCTTCGGGCGACGACCTTAAAGCACGCTCTTCGAGCGCTTCGCGCCATCTCACTAGTGCTAACGAAAACAAGCTGATGTACCACCGATCTCTGAGTACCGCTACCGGCAAATGGTGTATATAAATAGCTCGGCGTTAGCATGGCAAAGAACGTGCCGCCTGTGGCCGAATCGTTTTGCGCCCCGCGCTGCGGAGCGAGGGGATCGTAAGTCCGACTCCCGGTGACGGAACTTTTTCTTACAGTATTTTTCTTTTCCATGTGTTAGTCCTTATACTTTGCAACGTCGTATCCATGACGGAATACGTCAGTTGAGCCGTGGTGGACCGCGGCATAAAACACTTTCGCGAGCGTTAAAAAACGCGCCGTTGCTGCGACCGTCCCATCCGGCGCGTTTCCAAGAGAAGTATAATTTCGTTTAACACACCGCGAGTGTTGGCTTTAGCCCAAACGTCGCTCATAGGATCCACCCATATGGAAAAATAGCTATCCGACGCTCACCTGGCTGTCGCACCGCGTTCCCAGCTCGCCCCGTGAGAATTAGCTGCCAGACTAGAGGGAAGACACAACGCGCGTAGCGTTTCTCTTCGCGTTTCACGATGTTTTGGAGGAGTGCATATCAAGTATCAGTGTTTATTATGTGCTTGTTGATGGCATACTTGCGCGGGATTCATCATATGCAGTGTCCACGTATATGTTATGAACTTCAACATCCGCAAGGGTTAAATCATGATCATGGGCGTCAGTCGTCGGTACGGAGATGTGCCACTAGGTGTCAACCGTGGCCTCCGAGATTAGCCGCGGCGCGCCGTCGGCTAATCTCGGAGGCCATGTGTCAACGTCAGTGCGTCCACATCAGGTGCTGCTACATCTGCCAAACAACAATAGACATTACACGAGCTCTGATATACCAATGCACAAAAGCAATCAACTACTTTTGTGACGAAACGTTTCACTTTCGTGTTATACCGATTCCTATGACAGAGGGATCAAACATCTTTTTCTTTTCTTCGCAGTCTATATACTGATCCGGCCCCGCCACACTGCAAAAGTTTTCTCCACCAAACGTGGCTTTCTAATGGCCTCCAGGATCGCAGGCAACTCACCGGGTTTCTCACTGTCTCCGTCATTTCGCATTGCCTTTGATCAAGCTGTGATATGATGTAAATACGGCATCATGTAATATTGCGTCACGTGAAGTCACTATCACGTCAGAAATTTGGGGGCGAAATCCTTAGATGCGTTATCAAACGCGAAAATTGACGGCGGCGTCAGAGACAAGTCGAGTGATGCAAAACTCATCATGTGATTACACCAGAGACCCCCGATATTTCTGACGTCATCTCATGAAAATGTTTGCATCACTCGTTTTGTCTCCGACGCTGCTGGTCGCCGACGGTCAATTTTCGCGTTTGATGAGGCATCTAAAGCTTTCGTCTTAACCGAAAAAGCCACAGTTTCGCAGCAACGGCGAAGCGCTCAATGCGATACCAACAAATTAGAACGTCACACGAAGAACGGCAAGCAGCTCGATACATGCAACGCGCCTCTCGAGCGCAAAGGACTGGCGAAAAGAACACACACCGGACGACCGCGAAATAACAACGGTCACAGCTGAACACTAGCAGTGCACTGCTCAAACACAAGGAAGGACTCTCGAAAAGAAAGCACAGGTACACAAGGAAGATCCCGAACTAACTGTGACAGTTGTTACTTCTTCGTGTTTCAGCAGCGCGCTACAACCCAACGCTCTTTGACTTCTTTTTCTTTAAAACTGCGGCACGTGGAGTGACCCCTCTGCGTCTCCTGCCGCGTGGTGGCGTTCGACGCATCGTTTACTTAGCGTGCCTCGAAAACGCGCATCAAGGCACCCTACGTTTACTTAAAGTCCCTGGCGTTCCACATCGTTAGTGGGCACAGAAATGGGCCACCTTTTAGTGCGCGTCTGAAGGAAAATGTACGAGCGTTGCTTGAAAGCGCGCCCTCGGGCAATCTGAAGCACCTCCGAGCTCTGCGCACCGTTAGCGTTAAATAGTGTATATAAATAGCTCGCCATTGTTATGCTAAACAGCCGGTGGCACATGGCCGAGTTGTTTAAAGCATCGCGCTGCGGAGAGCTGGCTCGAAGGTTCGAATCCCGGTGGCACCCTTCGGAAATTTCTTCTTCTGATTTATTTTTTTGTGGTTTTTATCCATACATATATATATATATATATATATGTACACATATATACATATCTGGGACATGACGGCGACGGCAAAAACCAGCCGAGAGTGTCCATATAATTGTTATCGCAATAAAAAGATGACTTTCGCGTTCGAGTCATCTTAGGCAGATGCATAACCTAGGCAGGAAGGACCCCCGTCTCCCGATCTCCTGGACACTCGCTCGCCCGAGGAATGAGAGGAGGTTTTTTCCTTCATCAGCCTGGCGGATCAGGTACCTCCATGAATTCTAACTACAATAAAGTTTTCACTCTCTGTACCCTGAGAGATATAGTAGGTGAGTGGTCTGTCACCGTGTGCACACCTTTGTTAATAAGAGTAAGCGATTTCAGAACACTTTGTGCTGTGATAGTGCTGTGTTAGCTGTGTTAGGAAGTCATACAATTCAAATGCACATGTCGATGGAGCCAAGTGTTCAACGGCACACCTTGTCTAAGTCATCCTGAAAAGGCACCGTGCCCGATCTGGCTATATGGAAGAATTCTTCTCTCGGTCCAAATTACATTACTGATAACATAGACAGCAAAACGTACTGCGAACAATAAATTAGGTGTCAATTTTAATTAAACTACTACTACGGCTACTACATTACTAAAAAATGCCTGGAATAAGGTCGTTCAAATGCCTTCTACATGCCATTCATATTTTGTTTCTGTTTTTTTCGAATCAGTCTCAAGCAATAATATCTGGGGTTTAACGCCCCAAGCAATAGCGCAGCTCTGTGGTAGAACACCTGCTTGCCAGGCTGATGAACTAATTACGCTGCGGCATCCCAAATGACTTTATTTGCAGTGAAACGCATCGCAACTTCAATAAGTAAAGGTTATGTATTGATGAAGCTATTATAAAATCTGGGGAAGGGGAAATGATGGGCGAGGGAAACTTGGCGTGCGCATGCCTGACATCTTTCTTCCTTTCCTTCTTTCTTTCTTTCTTTCTTCCTTCCTTCCTTCCTTTCTTTCTTTCTTTCTTTATTTCTTTTTATATTTGTTGCTTTCTTACTTTTCTTTCTTTCGCATTGCGCAATGCCACTTCCGAACGTAAGCGTTCAGTTTTCTTATTTGTTGCGGCCATCGCCGCATTGCTGTATCGTGCTGAATCGCCAGGGCCTTTTCACATTCTTTGCAGCGTTCGTCAGCCTCTGTAACGGCCCAAGGAAAGGACCATCACGCGATCGTAGAAACGCGGCTTAGCAATTCAATTTTCTCCAAGTTGGAATTTTCTTGTGTTGAGCAATTCCTGATATAGACCTTAGACTTCGTCCAGCAGATTGCTAGAAGTCCGCCTACACGAAATATTTTAATTAAGGGCCCACAGCAAGTGTACTGCTAACCAATTGTTTTTCCGTCTTCGGCAGAACGCAATGGTGTGCTTCAGTTCAGTTAACATTAGGCAAGCATGGGCGCGTGGCGTGGTGTTCAAGGCACTCGCTTGCAGACCAGGGAAACCCGCGTTTACACCCAAAACAAAAAGAATATTTATTTAGTTTTATTTATTACTTCTGTGGTGGGCACCAGCTGTGGATGAGCAGGGTTTTTTGGGCGAGGAGGGTTTTGGGAACACCACCAGCTACACAGGTCAGTCGCTACGTGCTTCGTTAAAAAAAATGCGCTCCTTCACGATTGACACCAGAATTCAGTGCCAGCTTCGCACACAAACGTCTGCCGCCCCTGCTTTTGCGTCAGCATACTCAATTTTAACTAGTCATCCTGACAGATATTTGGCCATTTTCTGTCGTATGACTGTTTTAAATTTCAAGGGAGACTAAAGGCAAATATTAAGTTGACGTTGATTGTTGGAACAGCGGTCCAGAAACCTCGCAGTGCTACTTTTGTGCCGAAGAAGTGCTTATTGTGAAATAAAATAACGTTTTAGTTGTCCGCATCGCGTTAGCGCACTGAGAGTGGTCTTCCTGACGTGACTGTTGCCGTGCCCCAGGCACGTAGGGGGGCCCGGGGGGCCCGGCCCCCCACCTCCCCGAAATTCGTCCAACCTTCTATATTCCCGGGCAACTTTTTCTTCTTTTTGCCATGGAAAGACTTTCTTTCGAACAATTAGGCCTTGCCCCCCGCCCCCCCCCCCAGAAAAAATATCCTGGCTACGTGCCTGCCGTGCCCAACGTTCGCCGCCTTTACTGCGCGGCGGCGTCCACTGTCGGCGTGCACCATTCGGGCATCCGGCACCATCACATGCATGCAGCATTTTGTCGAACTTCCTGTGAGAGCGACTTTCACGAGCGTGCAAAACACACGCGGCAGCACGCGATACCGAAACTACCACTGAGACGCGACCACGTGTGCGAAGCCGGGCGCCGGGCGAAGCGCAGTTCGGCGAAAACGGAACCTTTCAGCCACCACGCGCGCCGTTCCCCATGGCAACGCCAAAGAGGTTCTTTTTCCATGAATCAAACAGAAACGAACAAGCAGCATTTTATTGCGTCTCTTGTTGCACGGAAGGTTCTTTTTTTATTGCAGCTAGTTTGATTACTAGTGATTAATTGTAGTCGGACGCTCTCTCGTCATCGGGATCATTTCCAATATGTCCCACTCGTGGGGCGCGTCGTGTGATACATTTAGCTTAATTTATCGGTAAGTAGGGTACTGCTGTTGATAATAGTTGCGTTTGAGACGTTGTCATATATTGAGCTGTCACTCGGCCATAAATTGTTTGTCTTTAGTGTCCCTTAAAGGACAACCCTCTTCGGTGGTGAATGTGCAGGGAACATAATGCCGCCATACGCCGTTTCACACACGAGGTACAAAGCTGTGGAAGCTACGCAAAAAGTTCGGTCAATGAGATGTATAACTCTGCGCGTTTCGTGGTCGTTTTTGTCTGTGTAAACGCTCGCAAGAGCCGAGGAAGAGCCTGAGCGTGATGCGCCGTGACGGGCTGCCAATGAAATACCCAAAAAGCGAAAGCAACCAGACGCTACGCGATCCAGCCGCATAATAGGCGTTTGTTTATTTGTAAGGCACAAAACATGTTCATTTACTACATACTCACCGTAAAAACGAAGTAGAAATTAGTATTGTGGGGAGTAAGTACATTGAACTACTTCTTAATGTATACGCATCTTCGGCAAGAAGTCTCGCTAGCCTCTACAGCGTTGCACCTGATGTGTGGAGAGGAGTATAGGTGCTGCAGCGCCATAAAAGGTAATCGGTCATTGCTTTAGGCCAGAACGTTGGTTCGCTGCAGGTCTCCGGGCTTGCGCTGCCTTTGGCGTTGTTGGGGGCTTGCGCGTCATCAGTGATCAAACGCCGGCCCAACGTTCGGTATTCGAACGCTCGCATTCCCAACAACCACGTGCACACGCTGGAAGATGACGTAATCTATGCTCTAGTTTTGTCCAAAGGCTTATTGTCGACAGCGCACAATGAGTCCAATGATGCGGTTCCCAGGTTAAACCTTAGAATCATTTTAGCGCACTGCTTTCCCGCTTACAGTAGTACTATATATGGTTGTAGTCAAAACATTTATTGACAGAATTTCTGCGGAGAAACTCCGGGTATTCGGAGGTTCGTGGCTTAACGTACACGACCGTTACAGGAGTTACGAAGTGAGACACATGCACATTCCCGCATGCACCGCCAATGGAGCCAATTGTCCAAGGGGTCACCTAGCTTAAGTAATCACTAAAAGCCACCGTGCTTGATCTGGTTATTCTGCACCATTCTGATGCTTTTCCAAATAACTTTACTCATAAGCTACACAATTAAAAGCACTGCAAAAAATAACATTACATTCCCGTTTCATCATTTGGCCAAAGGACTGCGAGATACATGACAGGTATGGAATGTTGCCCTTTAAATGTCTGCTACCAATTTCTCCCCAAGCAATGGGCAGTTTCAACAAAAAGAACCACTGACAGGAATAATATAGCCATAGCAATGAATGAATGAATGAATCAATCAATCAATCAGTCATTCAGGCAAGCAAGCAAATAATCAATCAATCAGTGAGTGAATAAAAGGCTGGCAGGCGCCACGCACTCTGGGAATCAATTTCATGCGATGTATTTAGACAGTAGCTGCATATGCCCGATTTCTCGCTTTGAGCCAAGCGTTGCGAGGCGGTTCGACGTCCTTGTGAGTGAGTATTTTTAAAAATACTGTGGCAAATACCAGGCATTCCGAGTACACTAGTCTGTGGAAGGTAGGCCACGGACCAAGGGAACGTTGGCGCTCATGTTAGAGCCAGGCCCGTAGCCAGGAATTTTTTCGGTGGGGGCCCACTTGCTGAAAGCCTTGACTATTTGAAAAAAACGCCTATTTTCATGATTTATTTTCGATAAAACACCATGTGTCACCAAAATTTCGGCGGGAGGGGGGGGGGGTGCTGGCTACGTGCCTGGTTGTAGCAGAGACGGCAGTCTCATCGCCACGAAGGCTATTGTGTCCATATTATTCGGAGGGGTCCGTAGGCGTGTTGGCGCTGCGATTGAGTATCGCTTTCGGAGTCAGATATGTAATCTTTGTTACATTGGTATAAAAGCAGATAGCCGACACTGCCACCCCACTTGGCTTTGTCCTATCCTGGTGCTTGTATACTGTCTTTTCCAGTAACACTTTGAAGCCCTGGTGTGGCTGCGTGGTAGAATACTTGAGTGCTATGAAGAATGCCTCGGTTGAGGCGTCGGAACCGTGTCGCGTGCAAAGTTCGGGGGCAGGCTCCTGTGCGATGCGCTCGTCGGCTCAAAATCCCCATTGGGATCGAGTGACACGACACGCAGAGGCTCCGCATCCTTTGACCACCTGTGCTTGAAGCTTGATGTATACCTGGATGGAACGAAGCTTGTAGTGCAAACAGATCACAGCGCGCTAAGCTGGCGGATGCGGTTCCGTGAGCCTGCGGGCAGGCTGGCGCGCTCGGCTCTCCTAACACAGCATTATGACTTTTCAGTGCAGTATCGGAAGGGGAGCACTAACGTGGTAGCTGACGCGCTATCTCGTGCCCCAGTGTCTACCGGGAGCCTGGACCCCGGTACGACAACCGCTAGCGGGGCCTTTTCGCAAGCAAGCGTCGGGGGCGAAACGGTGGCCGAACCGCCGAGCGGAGAGAAGGGTGAGTGTCATTTTTGGCAGCAGCGGTTGCAGTTAGCGGAACGCTGACTTATACGCGCTTCTTTGTACCCGCAGTTTGAATGGCCCCTTTGTGAACTTCAAGCTCGCGCTGCCTGGTCAGCGCATCTACTCTTGCACCCTATCGATCACGCGTGGAACCCTTCTGCCGATCAACGTCCTGTCGACCAGCGTGGATTACACCTGGATTATCTGCGTGCGTGGACTGCCTGCGCACTGTCTTATCCCAGGCCACTTCAGCATAAAAGCCAACGCAAGCTTGGCAACGGCTTTCATTTGGCAGCAGCGGTTGCAGTTAGCGGAACGCTGACTTATACGCGCTTCTTTGTACCCGCAGGTTAGTTTTTTTGCTCATTGCCACTCTTTCTTTCTACTTTGCAACTGCTGCTGCCAGTGTACCCTGTGTTGTGTTTTTCTGTGCTTTTGTTGAACATTGGTCACAATGCCTACTTGTGCCGAGTTGACCAAGAGGCTAGAAAAAGTCGAGGCTTTATCCAAAGGCAAGCTGGACGAGGTAGCTGAAAAGCTACTTGTTAAGTTCCAAGAAAAGATTCGCTCTTTTGAACCAGATGTAGTGACTCTTAAAGCTGAAATTGAGAGCCTTATATCTGGTGTCACCACGCTGAATTCGGTGATAGAGGCAATCAAATCGGAAAACTCAGCGCTCGTCTCAGCCAACAAGGATCTGGAGCGTAAGAACGAAATTCTGAGCAAAAAAGTTGCCCAAATGGAACAGTATTCCAGGGCAAACAACGTAGAACTGAAGGGTGTTCCTTACTCCCAGGGAGAGGATTGTTCTGAGATCATTAGAACCATTGCCTCGAAGGTTGACTGCGCGATCTCTGACTCCGATATCGACATTGTTCATCGAGTGCCCACAAAGGCGGGGTCTACCAAAAACATTGTCGCCAGATTTTGTTCTCGGGCAAAAAAGCAAGAATTCGTCATCAAAGCAAGGAAGGCTCGACTTACTTCTCGTGACCTTGGCTTTTCTGCCTCGCATTCAAACGCTGTATTTGTCAATGACCACCTCACCCCAGAGAACAAGCGGCTTTTCGCAAAGGCTCTGTCACTCAAGAAAGAAAAACATTGGCAATACCTCTGGACTGACAATTGCCAAATTAAGGCCAGAAAGTCGAACGAAATCCGTGTTTTCCGTATTTCTTCAGAAGAAGACCTGTCTGTTTTCCAGCAGACCGGCTGAACCTTTTCTATAGCTTATTTACCGCGATCAGTTCAGCGCATATCTTACCTGTATTTTTTTTTCTTTCTCTTTTACCGGTTCTTCACAATGTATTTCACCGCGGATCAACTTCAGCAGTTTTGCTGTGATCGATTTTTGCCTGTTGTTCACTTTAATGCACGTAGTCTTAAAAAAATTTCGATAGCATACATGCATTTTTGTCGTCATATCGCTTGAACTTTT
Source organism: Rhipicephalus sanguineus (assembly GCF_013339695.2). Classification (NCBI taxonomy): domain Eukaryota; kingdom Metazoa; phylum Arthropoda; class Arachnida; order Ixodida; family Ixodidae; genus Rhipicephalus; species Rhipicephalus sanguineus. The sequence continues at coordinate 171,102,192 of NC_051182.1, read as the reverse complement.
CTTTCATTTGCGTCACTGAAACCTGGCTATCGCCTCACGACAAAAATATGTTTTGTTTCCCATCATACGTTCCCAAGTATTGTCATCGATTGTCTGGTAGCTTTGGCGGTGCAGCTATATTCGTATCTGCATCTATTCCATATCAAAGAAGATATGATCTCAGCCTTTCCGTTGAGAATACCGAGTCCGTATGGATTGAAATTGATAACCCATCTTTGCCATCGAGCGGTAATAAGACAATCATAGGCTGCATATATCGTTCACCGTCATCCTCTGTTCCCGATTTCTGTTCATCACTTTCTTCAATCTTCAATAAGTTATCACTTGAAAATAAGAATGTCGTCATTCTAGGTGATATAAACATCAATCTTCTTGATGTCAGCAGCTCAGCGTACTCTGATTACACTGCGTGCTTTCTAGGATTTGGCTATGAATCTCTAATCTCGGTTCCTACTAGATGTGTACTTGGTGCGTCCAGTTCTTTAATAGATCACATTTTATCAAATTTCATTCCATCAAACGACTGTGGCGTCCTCAAAGCCAGCTTAACTGACCACTACCCTGTATTTTGCCGATTTGAATGTGCCATACCTAATCAGCTAAGCTCTTTTCAAAAAAATATATTTGATAAAACGAATTTCGTCAAGCGTGTGGAAGCCATAGAATGGTCTTTTTTAGAACTACTTCGTGACCCTGAAGCTGCTTTTAATTCTTTTTCATCTGCCATCAAAAAGTGCTTAGACGATTCTACCAGCTTTGTCAAATGTCGAAAGAATTTTCCGGCCCCTCACAACCCATGGCTAACAGCTGGCTTAATGAAGAGCTTGCGAAAGAAAGACAATTTATATAAAAAGTTAAAGAAACGGCCTTTCAATACTGCCCTGCGATTGCGATATAAAAAGTACTGCAACATACTTAACAAAGTCCTTGAAGAAGCTAAAAGAAATTATTATACGAACAGGATACATAATGCTGGTAATAACAGCAAAGATCAATGGAAAACAATTAATTCATTTCTAAACAGATCATTAAGCGAGCCAGCTATAACTGAATTACAGTCAACAGAGGGTGTTCTTAGAAATGCAGACGACATTGCTAACGCCCTTAACAAGTACTTCTGTGCTAACACTTCTGTTTTGCCTCAAGATTACCCGCCAACAATTAGGGAATGTCTCCAGTCATTTTACCTCTTTCCAACAGGCCCAGATGAGGTGGTGGAAATAATTAATCACATGAAAATAACAAGTGCTGGTCTCGATAACGTTCAGCCTATTCACCTGAAATACATCTCTCACGTGATCTCGACCCCGTTAGCCTATGTCATTAACCTTATGTTTAAAACTGGCATCTTCCCATCGCAGCTTAAAAAGGCCAAGATAATTCCAGTCTTTAAAAAAGGCGATAGAACGTCTATTGTTAACTACCGACCTATTGCCATTCTTTCGTCGTACAGCAAAATCATAGAGAAGTGTATTGAAAAACGATTATCTAAATACCTAACTAAGTTTCGTATTTTATCCACTCAACAATTTGGTTTTCGTGCAGGCTATTCAACAGATTTCGCACTACTCTCCTTTACCGATTATATTAAACACACTCTTGACTCTGGTTGTTTTGCCGGAGCTCTCTTGATTGACCTCTCTAAGGCATTTGATTCTATAGTTCATAATATACTATTAGCTAAACTTAACTCAATAGGTGTTGTAGGTAGTGCGCAGGAGCTGATTAATAGCTACTTATCCAATAGACAGCAAGCTGTTTGTGTCTCTAACATCCTCTCCACTTTTAAATCTATTGACAAAGGTGTCCCGCAAGGTTCCATACTGGGTCCGCTTTTATTCTTAATCTATATTAATGACTTAACCTCAATTTTAACACACAGTCAACCTTTCTTGTACGCAGATGATACAACTATAGTTACTAAAGACAAGTCCATCGATGCGCTAACTAATAAATTGTCCTCTGACTTCTATAACATTCAGAATTGGTGCACAGCTAATGGTTTAACAATTAATACCAATAAACACAGTTCATTGTCTTCCATTCCAGTCATAACGCTCTCTCACCTACACCCGCTATTACTATAAACGGCCACAGCCTTCTTAGCGCTACTAAGTGCACATTCTTGGGAGTAGTCCTAGATGCTCATCTCAAGTACCATCATCACATTTCACTTATAAGGCAGAGGATTGCTCATGGTATCAGAACACTAATTAAAGCACGACCATTCTTCTCCTTGCAGACTTTGCTTAAACTGTACTACGCCTTCATCCACAGTCATATCACGTACTGTATCACGTCATGGGCGAATACCTATCCATCTCATATCCTTCCACTTCAACGTCTCCAAAACCAGGCCATTCGCATCCTAACATTCAGTTCACCAATCACCTGCGCGTCCCCACTTTTCCAACAACATAGTGTACTAACAGTGTGTAATTTATTCAAATATAAATTGGGGATTCTTGTATTTAAATGTCTCAACGGTACCATAACAGCCACTGTTTTGGAGAAATTTCAATTGTTAAACTGTAATCCTACTAGGTTTGCCTCAAACAACAACTTTTTACTCCCACATGCACGCACTAACTACGGCAAACATACTACCATATTTGCAGCCATTCAGTTTTGGAATTCAATACCACTAAGCACTAAACAATTGTCATTACCAGCTTTTAAAAAAGAACTTAAACATATTTTTGCGCAATCATAACTCATCTGTATTTCTATATCGGCGTTCTCTTACATTTAGAGCCATTACTGTGTTCGTTATTTTTTCACATTTATTACTCATGCACATTGAAGTCGTTTCAACAGCTATATATCATTCATTAACGGCATTATGTTCCCGATTTACTGCCATGTTTATTGTATGTTTCGTTCTTTTCATAGCTTTGTATAATTACTAGACGTTGTTTTGTTACCATTTTTACTGGCATTTTTTATTGCATGTTTGCGTTGTTTTTATTACTATCAATAATTACTTAACGCTTTTTAGTTGCCATTTTGTTGTACTTATCAACATGTAATTTTCTGACAGCAGGTCCCCTTTCAGCCTTGTGCTATGGGACCTCCTTCTGTATAAACTAACCCCAATGCGTGTATATTTTTTTGCGACAAATAAAGATTTTTGATTTGATTTGATTTGAGTGTGCCGACGAGCGAACCCTTTCCGCGAGCCAGGCAACCAGCGCGCCTCGAAGCGGGCGAGAGGGTGAGCGACACGGAAGAGAACCCATGACCCCGACGCAAGCAGCAGCGATGGCTGCAGTCCTGAGTGGGAACGATACCAGGCTCCCCTTTTTGAGAATGGGAATCGCTTTCAGCTGGCAAGAGCTACTGAAGGCCCAGCAAGATGATCCGTTTTGTCGCGAGTTGAGCGACGGTCTCAGGGAGACGGAGCGCCGTGACGCTGCTGGTAGTGCGGCGAGCGCAGGGGGACGGGAACCAGCGTGTGTCGCTGGGTCACCCGCGGATACATACTTGCTGGAGCATGACGGGCTCCTGCTGAAATACATAGCCACCGATGAGGAGTCCGTGGACCCGTTTAAGGTGCACATGGTTATGCCCAAAAGTCTGAGAGGCGCACTGTTGCAATTCTCTCACGACGAGCCCATGGCCGGTCACTTGAGCGGCTCCAAAGTTTTTGCAAAACTGATCAAGACTGTGACCTGCCTTTGGGCAGGGCCCGTGTTTCGGTGTGGCGGGTCAGGTAGTCGGTAGCTACGACGATCCACCCATTACCGCTAGTCGACGCTGGGAACGGCTCCAGGTGGTCCATCACGATCTGCTGGAACAATCGCCGAGGTGGCTCGACCGGCTGAAGAAAGCCCGCTGGTCATGTTGGCGGTGTCTTGCGTTGCTGACAGTCTCGGCATGTCCTTAGGTAGCGAGTGACGTCGGCGGCAAGGCGCGGCCAGTAGTACTTTTCCTGTATTCTTGCCAGCATTCAAGAAATACCGAAGTGTCCTGCAGTCGGGTCGTCATACAGGGCCTGGAGGACTTCTGCTCATAATTCCGAAGACACCACGAGAAGGTACTTGGCTCGAAGTGGTGAGAAGTTCTTCTTTTGGAAAACGCCGTTGTGTAAGAAAAACGATGCTAGTGCTCGCTTCAATACCTTCGGAACGACGGCGGTCTTGCCCTCGAGGTATTCCATAAGGCCTCTGAGTTCCGCGTCGGATCGCTGTTCAGCGAAGTCGTCGGCACTTATGGTTCCCAAGTAGTAATCATCCTGGCCGTCTTGCGGCGGCATGCCCACGGGGGCACGAGACAGGCAGTCGGCGTCAGAGCGCTTTCTTTCGGACTTGTCAACGGCGGTAATCTCGAATGCTTGAAGTGTCAAGTTCCATCATGCGAGACGACCTGAAGGGTCCTTCAAGTTAGCTAGCCAACACAGGGCGTGGTGGTCGCTCACAACTTTGAAGGGCCTGCCGTAAAGGTAGGGACGAAACTTTGATGTAGCACAGATTATGGCAAGGCACTCCCTTTTCTGTTCTGGAATAGCTGATTTCTGCCTTTGATAGCGACGGGTTAGCATAACTGATGACTCTCTCGAGTCCGTCAGTCTTCTGCACAAGGACGGCGCCGAGACCTACGCTGCTTGCGTCGGTGTGGACTTCCGTATCGGCGTATTGGTCGAAATGCGCTAGTATCGGAGGCATCTGAAGGCGTCGTTTCAGTTCTTGAAATGCTTCAATTTGCGCCGTTTCCCACTTGAATGGCACGCCGGTCTTTGTGAGGTGCGTTAGCGGCTCGGCTATTCGTGAAAATTCCTTGACGAAGCGTCTGTAGTAGGCGCACAAGCCGAGAAAACGAAGTACGGCCTTCTTGTCGGTGGGGGGTGGGAAGGCAGAGATGGCAGCTGTTTTCCGCGGGTCCGGACGGACACCATCCTTGCTGCCTTCCGCCTTTGATAGCGACCGGCTAGCATAGCTGATTACCTTTTCCAATCCGTCAGTCCTCTGCACAAGAACGGCGCCGAGTCCTACACTGCTTGCGTCGGTGTGTACTTCTGTTTGGGTGTATTCGTCGAAATGTGCGAGTAACGGAGGCGTCATAATCACGTGATTATGACTTCCTATTTCATGGAACGCACGTGTTGTCCCCGATGCCCGGTACGCCAACGGTCAGTTTTCGCGTTTGATGAGGCATAAACCCTTTTCACTTAAGCGAAATTTCGCGTTCGAACCGCTACCCTTTTAGTTTTACGGGCGAAGCTCCTTAAGGCGGCACCCGTTCGTCCCTCGTAGTCGTAGTCGTAGTAGTCGTAGTGCGTAACCAGTCTTACGCTTTGACCTCCAAGGTGGTGCCGGTGGGAGATTTTTCCTGTGTGTTGTTGAACAATAAAAAATTCGCAGCGTGCGCGTTAACTAAAAGCCGAATTCTTCTGTCTCTCATTCCCCATTAGCAGCCATTGGCATGTTCCAGTAGGAAACGTTAGTAGAAGTAGAAGTGTTAGCTAAAAGCCGACTTCTTCTGTCTCTCATTCCCATTAGCAGCCATTGTTTTCCTCCAAGGTAGTGCCTGGTGAGATTTCTCCTGTGCGTGATTAAACAATAAAAATTTTGTTCAAAACGCCGTTGATTGATGAAATAAACCAACGAAAGACGCCAGATGTTTTGTAAAAGGAAAACGAAATAACGCCAGATGTTTCTAAAGCAAAAAAAGACGCCAGCTGCTTAACGAAAGACGCCAGATGTTTTCTAAAGCAATGGTTTTCTAAATAATGAAAATTCGCAGCGTATATGTAAAATTAAAATGAGCTGCAAGTCGTCATAACTCATCGAACCTTTAGTATAAACGCGCCCGATCTCACGTTGGTGATGATGTATTGGGCAGAATTCAGGGAAGATTCACGGTTTACCGATGAACCTCCGCAGCTTCGCCCACTCATCATCATTCACTCCGTGGATATGCTGTGATTTTTTTTAAGTCGGCTATCCCTCACCATTTGTACACCTCTGTAGTAAAAGAAGCTACTGTCTTGCTGAACCAGACACTGTCGATGGAGCCGCGTAAACAACGGCGCACCTAGCCTATGTCAACCTGAAGAGCCACCGTGCTCGATCTGGTTGTGTGGCAGAATTCTGCTGCCTTTCCAAATAATATTACTGATAGCATACACTGGAAACAGTTTCATCGAAAAACTAATTAAGTTTCCATTTCATCGTTTAATCAAACTACTGCAATGGCCACAATAATACTACTAAAAATGCGTGGACTAGTGCCGTTCAAACGTCTTCTACGAATTCTTCACCGAGAAAGCGCCGCAAGTTCAATCAAGACGAGCACTCTCAAGGAACTATCTATATTCTGTTATTCATAGCAATTAATAATTGAATGAATGAACGAATGAATGAATGAATGAATGAATGAATGAATGAATGAATGAATGAATGAATGCAAATCAGTTATATTGTATACACGTGCGGTGGCTGAAAAATGTGTTATATGCTCCCAAGCGTTGGCGTGCGCACGGGGGGCTGGGGGGAGGGGCGGTCGGGGCGGCCACCCTTTCCCCCTTGTTTATCGAACGGCGGCCGCGACTTCTCCCGATAATTTTACTCTCTCGGACAATTCACGTCATTTTTAATGTGCAGGGTTACGGCCACGCATGTTTTTATGATAATGACGGCCGACGACCCGTGATCTTGCCTTCAAACTGTTTACTTGTCACATTTACCACAGAAAAGCCGAGGATCGATACCAGGCCGTTATGAGAAGCATGTCATTGCTTCGTTTTGATTTTTGCAACCATCGGGCAGCTTGTATGCTTTAGTACTAAACTAACCAAAGGGTGGGTGTAGGGGGGGGGGCGGCTTTGCGGTGAGGCTCCGCCTCTCGTAATGTAGAACACTGCGCACGCGTATGCTCCCAAGTGAGTCGTGACGGGGGAGGCCAAGCCTAAAATATGCTACGCCGCAATACGCTTCGGAAACCGCATGTGCATAAGTGCTGTGCCGTCGCTATTGTCTTCGAAGACATACCATGGCGTCATCTGCCACAGTGTCTCCGTGACGTAAAAATCAACATCACGTGGCACCGGCTGCTACGTTTTCAACGTTTCCTATGGTTCAGTCCGCTCATGTACGGTCGTATTCGTGTTGCGAGTTCCAAACGATGTGTTTGTGTGCCTTAGCTGTAAAACAACCTGATGTGCATGTCTGATTGTTTTCTGTGGACCGAAGGGCGGCATTGCTGCGTCGTCCACTCTCGTTAGTGCTTGCGCACGTGGCACTGTCGACGACAGAAGTGAAGAGGCCACTCGAGTAAAAGGTGCCCTATCATGAGATTTACTCACTCAGCTATAACTGGAAAGAATTGACACATCTGTAGACATACACCTTGAAAACTAAAGGAGTGCCCGGAACAGACTTTGAGGGATTTGTCGCTTGTCCCACATAGCACTCTTTTTTACAGGGTGAAATAACAATCTCTAGATAATGAGTTATGCAAAGCCTCCTCATGGAATAGAGTGGTACTCGTGCGGTAGAGTAAAGACACTCCTCCGCTGTAGAAACCTATGCACTGAAACAGTTGCGCTTCCAAATAATCGACCGCAACAAAATGGTACATTCCCATGCGCTCACATCCACGTATTCACACAAACAAAACACGCAGAGTTCTCGCAACTAAAATACGCACCGTGAAACAGATCATTCCCACTGTCTAACGAAGAGTTGTGTATGCAGGTGTGCTTTTTGGGAGCGCTGAGAGTGTTTCAGTACACTGTTAGTTGAATCCTGTCTAGAATCCACGCCATTGGGCAGGCAATCCGTTCAAATTACGGCCGCTCCAAGTCAATTCGTTATGCGGCTCCGTAGGCGGCTCCCAGAATATGTAGGAGAATAGTCTCGGCATAGCTTATTTAGGATTTGAGGTCACATGTTTAGGAATTCAGGTCAAAATTTATTTACACGCAAACAGAACATCAACATACAAATTTCACACCGCACAGCAATCAAACACATGACCACAAGCAACCGCAGCAGGCACTATACTACACTAAAAGTCATCGCATGCTTGGTTAGGTTGTCACAGGCTTATATCTTTGCACAGCTTTTGCAAACAGTCTGTGGAGCTTGCGACTTCTGTTGTTGTATCATCGGTGTGTGTTTCCGCATACACTACGTCAGTAAATAGTTTGCCCCGCGCCATTAACTCACAAAGACAACCGTAGGTACCATCGCATCCGACTTGGCTTTCTCGTGTGTCGCGCTGCTAGAAAAATCATAGACGTGTGCGATTTCAAGTTCTCCACCATACATTGCGGATACCTCTCCGAAAATTCACAGATGCCATCGTGAGAAGTATGCTCCGGAGGCGAAACTTACGTATGTGTATTCTATGAGCGTGTGCTGTCAAACAACATTAGTTATTTTTGCGTCGACCAGCACGTGTCTGCAGTGGCAGCAGCGCATTCTCAGGTGTGCGAAGACCGTCTGCTTCCGCATATTTATATTACATACGTAGATGTCAGAGGTGACAGGGGTATTTTAAGGTGCACCTACAGAAACACGTGAATTTATTGCGCGTGTACGTACTGTCGCGAGCTGCACGCAGAGGCAGCGGTGCCATCTGTCCACATAGACCATCATTTCCCCAATAAACATTTATGCGCACTCTGGCACGACGTACAGTGCTTCTCAATTTGTCAGAGTCACTATTTAATTGCTGTTATACTCGTAGACCAGCTACTCTCAGGCTGAATAACCATTACTCTACAGCATCACGCCGTCGTTAAAGACAATGTCGAAGATGTGGATCAAGATTAAACACAATGTCTAATAAATCGTGAGTCATCATCATCATCATCATCATCATCAGCCTGTCTACGCCCACTGCAGGGCAAAGGCCTCTCCCATGTTCCGCCAATCAACCCGGTCCTGTGCTTTCTGCTGCCACGTTATACCTACAAACTTCTTAATCTCATCTACCCACCTAATTTTCTGTCTTCCCCTCACGCGTTTGCCTTCTCTTGGAATCCAGTCAGTTACCCTTAATGACCACCGGTTATCCTGCCGACGTGCTACGTGCCCGGCCCATATCCATTTCTTCTTCTTAATTTCAACTATGATATCCTTAACCCCCGTTTGTTCCCTGACTCACTCTGCTCTCTTAGTGTCTCTTAAGGTTACACCTATCATTTTCCTTTCCATCGCTCGCTGCATCGTCCTCAATTTAAGTTGACCCTCTTTGTAAGTCTCCAGGTTTCTGCTCCGTAGGTGTAGCGAGAGAAAGAGAGAGACGTCAAGGCGGCCGACGTGGCCGTGCCGTTCTCGCTACTTTATTAGAAGGTCCTAGTACCAGCAGAGCGGCAGCGGCTGCCGGCGTGCAGCCTCCAGGAGCGTGAGCACGTTCTTAACTGCTCGCGCCTCGAGCGCTAGGCATCAGCTGCGCGAGAGGCGCGGCGCGTAAATGGTAAAATGGTGATGATGATCGTGAGCGGTCATGAAGATGCCGCTACATAGGTAAGTACCGGTAAGATGCAGCTGTTATATACCTTCCTCTTGAGAGATAGTGGTAGACTACCATTCATGATTTGATAATGCTTGCCGAATGAGCCCCATCCCAGCCTTATTCTTCTAGTTATTTCACTCTCATTGTTCGGCTCCGCGGTTACTGCCTGTCCTATCGTGAGTGAGCTGCCCTAATTTCTATTTCTAGGAATTAGAACACCTTGGCACTGGTGGTGCCAAACCTGAAGAAACATTGGAGCTGGGCAACCTTCCTAAGCGTACCAGCCAAGCCTAACTTAAACATAGGCACATAAGCCTACATGTAGCCACATAAGCATATAGAGCAATCAGTGAAGCTAAGGAAAGCCAAGTTCAGCCTCTCTCTCTATTTCGTTCTGTCTTTACGTCTGCTTTTTATCTATCTCTCTTTCTCTATTTCTTTCTGTCTCTTTCTTTCTGTCTGTTTTTCCCTCGTTCTTTCTGTATTTCTTTCCTTCTCTTTTTGTCTGTCTTTTTTTTTCGTTCTCTCGCCCATACAAACCCAATCATATGGTCCCCTAAATATTTCTTCTGCTACCGTGCCTAGATAGCCGACTGATTACGTAGCTCGGCTTCGAACCTTGGGCACACGGGCTCGAATACGACCTCGCCAAGAAATGTTGATTCCTTTTATCTGTTTCCATTCTTCCTCTCCCCATTGCCGAGCACATTTTTCCTTTAACGCTCACCTCTCTCCTCCTTTCCGGCTGCTTGTCTAAGCACTCATCCTTTTGAACTACGGGTAAACAGCGCTACAACTGCACAAAGAAAGAAGGAACAGGACTAATCGCTCACTGCCAACAACGACTTTTTTTTTCGCCACAGCGGAGTATGTACTCTCGGAAAAAGAATAAAATGAACAAAAAATATATGATGAAAGATCACTAACTAGTACATGCGTGATGATTACATTCAATGGTCTAGATAATCGTGCTCTTTTTTGAGCAGGTCTGTGGAAGCCATGCTAACAGATTATTCATTGCGCGTGTGGATCACGTAGACCAAATAAATTTCCCTGGAAGAGTGTATGACATACCACTATCTTGTGGAAACTCGTACACTGGACCACGGCCGCACTGGAAAGGCGCGCGAGCTTTCCGTCTTACGGCCTTCGCAATGCGTCTGTTTCCACTTCCCGCCACACCGTCTTGTTGTCGCTGCGACCCTACCGCTGCCTTCGCGACTGCGGTCCACGCAAAAGTAGAAGCGCAACACAGAACAAAAAAGCATGTAGGGAAAGGTGTTTCAGCTCCACTAAAGTGAAACCTGTGGAGGGGCGAGGCATGCAGTGTACGCCGATGTTTCCCACAGGGAAATCTCTGCTTATGCACAATGAGATACAGAAGAAAGATTAGACAACACAGAGACCCTTCAGTTCCCTTTAGTTAACGTGGACGCTACGAGTATTTATTGTTCAACTACGCTCAAGAGAAATCTCCCGCCGGTACTACATTGCAGGTCAAAATCCAGTGCGGGGTGGCCAGTGAACGGTTGTGCAGCGCGAGCAGTCGGTTTTTTTCAATCAAGAAACTCACTTGCAGACGCTGCCTGCGTCGGCGTTCTCTCTCGCGGGCGAGGGCGCGTTCTCGTTCCTTGCCAGCTGGTAGTTCAGCGTTGATCGCAGAAAGAGCGTTTCAATGGTCAACGCGTGCCGTTCTGTCTCTCTCGCCATACGGCGCGCGCTGAGGCGGTGGCGCCCTCTCTTGCGGTAAAGCAAATGGACAGGACACGACGATGCTCGCGGTGACAACAGGCGACGATGTCCGCCGACACGCCGAGACCGTCGTCACACCGCAAGCAACAACGCGTATAACTACGGCAGGGTCGCTGCGCCCCTCGCGTTGAACAGTGGTGCTAACCGCGGAAAAACGGTACGGTTGTGTTGAAATCAATTGCGAAGGCCGTGAAACAGACGGAACGCTCACGCACCTTTCTAGTCCGGCCATGGTAGAAAAATGTTTTTCCGCTATCATTTAGAATCTTGCAGCAGGGTGCACTGGACCCGCTCATGATGGAAAAGCAAGTGTAATGCACCAGACAAGAAGACAAACGATTCACAGCCAATAAAAATAACACCTCCATGGAAAAGCTGCCGCATGAGACACGCCAGACGCCAAAATATGCGACGCGGTCATAGCGATGGTGCTGGAACCGTTGAGGCGAAAAGGAGGAACGGCGCTGCACCAGTTGCAGCACGGCGGTGTCTCTGCAGCACTTTGAAGTTCCATGTGACCGCGCTTGGCGAATGGCAGCGGAGCGGCACGTTGAAAACACAGGCACAACTCTCGCTCCTTAAGGGGCCATACCGAGTAAATCTAGGAACGGCAGGGTCACAGCGACCACAGAGTGGTGAGGCGGACACAGACGCATTGCGAAGTCCGTAAGACGGAACGCTAACGCGCCTTTCCCGTCCGTCCGTGGCCGAGCCAACGCGAGAGTTTGAACGCGACAACGGCAAGCCGAAGAAGCGGCGTTGCGGGCAGAGCACCGTCAACGTGGCAATCGCGGGAACGCGTTCGCCGGGGGATTAGCCCATTGAAAAATAACGGGGCTGCACGTCTCAGCTTCGCTGGCTGACCATCGGTACCAATCATCTTCTCGCCGCAGTAGTTATTCTTTTGATATTCTGAAATGGTAATGGGCTCTAAATTTACTAATACCAGAAAATTGATGTCCTCTTTAGTGTCCCTTAAACATGGGAGAAGGTCACTGTAATGAAATGATACAGTAGCGAATTGCTGCGCGTTCTATGTACACAGGTAACAAATTGAGGAATATTGCAAAAGCTGCGGTATGCTCATATCCTTTGTACTGGGATAATAGAAAAATATAGAAATTTATTATCGTTGTACGTCCTATCAAAATAAATTCAACGCTAACAATACCGAAATTACGGCAATGTCTTGTTCCTGTTCGATGTTCACACACATTATTGATTCCACAGGAAGTCGAGCACGTAGACTTCACACTTCCAGGCAATCGTGTGTCACGTATTCATGCTTATATTTATGCTGAACGCAACGGCAATAATAGCGAGAAAGTGTTTTCGGTGTGCGAGCTGTGCTACCTGTGATCGTCGAAACTAAGCATTTTTCGACAACGCAGAGCAATGGAACTCCGTCGCGGCACATTCGTAGCTTCATTACTACCCAGGTAGCCAGCATGGGGGTCTAATGGTAATGGTGCTCGACTGCTGACCCGAAGGTCGCGGGGTGAAATCCCGGCTGTGGCGGCCGCATTCGATGGAGGCGAAAATGCTTGAAGCCCATGTGCTTAAATTTTGGTGCACGTTTAAGAACAACCAGTTGGCCAAATTCACGGAGCACTCCGCTGTCATAACCATAACGTGGTCTTGTGACGTAAAAACCCAATAATTATACATACATACATACATACATGCATTCATGCATCAATACACACACACACAGACAGACACACACACACACACACATACATACATACATGCATACATACATACATACATACATACATGCATACATACATAATCTTAGCGAGGGTGATGACATCATCGCGATGACAGCGGATACTTCGGCTAGAACGGCGGGCCAAATAAAATATGCGACAGAGAAATACCGTGAATCATAGCGTTTAAGTCTTAACCGATTTTTTCGGAAGCAAATCTGCGCATACGAGGTTGGGACACCTATGCGTAACGCAGGAGAACTAACAAAGGAGCGAAGGTGACAGAGCGAAATAAAACTTGATTACATCAAGCGTCGATCATGCTCAATAATTTGAATTGGCTGTCGAGCAGGCTCATTGACGGATCGTGCGTTTTGTGAGCACTGCCGTATAATCAAGAGCTCAGTGCAAAGTTTCAAGGTACTTGGGCTGTTAGGGACATCATAGAAAATAAAAGTAAATGCGAAAGAAATTGCGGCCGTAGTATGCCAAATCACCTGATCCGCAAAGAAAAGCATCCTATATTCTACATGTGATGTACGAAGCTACTAAAAAAATCCGGAGTAGGGTAAGCAGGGGCAATGTGGGCAAGCGAAACAAGGTGTAAGCGTGCTTGACGTGATCCGATTTGTCTGACGTGGGATGCAATCACTCTGATCAGTGAGAGGTCGAGTACAGAGAGATAAACAAATTGAAAGAGAAATAGAGAGAGAGAAAGGTATGAAGGACAGAAAAAATTACACCATCTCCTGCTAAAGGGGACCTTGAGTAGATGCGAAGCCGGAGCACTTGCACGATCGCGTTCCGTTGGCGTTCGTTGGGCATGCTACCGAGCTCGCGTCGTGGAACGCGAAGATCGACGCTACGCGCATCGTATCTTCCATCTAGCCTGGCCGTTAATTCTCACAGCGCGAGCGGGGAACGCGGTCGACAGGCGGGCGAGAGGGGGCAGCGTAGGAGAGGTGAGAGAAGGGGAGGGGACGCGCATGCGCTCGAGCTCATCGCGGCGTTGCGCAGGAGAGAGTTTCGGCATGTCTAGCCCGCGTTTCTGAGGAAGAGTGGAAAGGGGAGGGGCGAGGGGAACTGGAGAGGGTGAGTGGAGAGGGGAAATGGGAGAGGGTAGATGACAGGGGGAATGGTGAGGGGGAGTGGAGAGGAGGTGTGTGGAGAGCGTATGCGCATGCGCAGTAAGGGCGGTCACGCCGCACACCACCACCGGATTGAGCTCCACCTTAAGATACTTCGCATCTAAAAATATAGAAAGACAGTAAAAGAAACAGACACAGAGAGAAAGATGTAGAAAGAAACAGCCAAAAGAAAGAGAGGGAAAAATAGATAGAGAAGTATGGAAAGAACTGGGAAGCGAGAAATAGAGAGAGGTACAAAAAAAGAAACAAAGAGAAAGAAAGAAAGAGCGAGAAAGGGAATAAATGGTTAGAGAGAGAAATATGGAAAGAGAAAGAAACAGAGACGAAGAGGAGGTAGGAGAAACAGAGAGAAGGAGAAAAAGAGAAACTAAAAGAGGAAAAAAGAAAGAAACGAATAAAGAGAAGCAATGCAAGCCGCCCATCTCCGCACTTCTTTCAGGCTATGCACCACTAGTGAGAAACTGCCTTTCTTTCTTTCGCGTTGCGCAACGCTCCTTGCTAACGTAAGCGTTCCATTTCATTGGACAGATTTAGTTGAGCGTCCGCAACGACGTACGGACGCAGCCTGCCAGCCATTTCCTCTGGCAGGCTGCGTCGCTGCGGACGCCCAACTAAATCTGTCTAATTGTTGGTAGCGGACGTCGCCGTAATGCTATTTTCGGGCTGAATCGTCATGGCGTCTGTCATGATCTTTCCACTGTTGGTCAGCCTCTGAAACGGCCCGACGAAAGGACCATCACGCACTCGTAGAAACGCGGCTTAGGAATTCAATTTTTATCCGCGCAGGCCTGCCGTTTTAAATGCGAAGCATTTATCAGCGAACTTCTGCGACTTTGAGCGTATCTATCTATCTATCTATCTATCTATCTATCTATCTATCTATCTATCTATCTATCTATCTATCTATCTATCTATCTATCTATCTATCTATCTATCTATCTATCTATCTACCCGCCTACGTCTTTGCGCTCTCCTAGCCGTTTCGTTAATCGGATGTATACCAAAGTTCGTGTGTCATAAAATGGCCTTATCACGAACATAAATGACAGATCATATCATGAAAATTATGACACGCATTTCATGAACAGCATGATTTACATTCCACGGCATTTGGGCTCTTGCGGCCGTTCCGTTTATTTCATATATACGAAAATTGGTATGGTGTGACAACAGTTCATGACAGATCCTAAAATGCGAATCATGACGCGCATGTCATGTGCAGCATGATTGACATGACATGGTCACGGGGCGCTCGCGGCCGTTTAAATGAAGGGGTATATACGAAAACTGGTATGACGATACATTTCTGTATGACGAACATAACTGACACGTGGTAACATGAAAATCATGGTATGCATGTCATGTATGTCATGATTTACATGCCACGCTCGTGGTGCGCTAGCGGCCGTTTCAGTAGATTGATATACACGAAAATTGGTATTGTGCGTTGTGACTGTATGAAGAACATGAATAACAGGTAGTATGATGAAAACCTTGATATCCATGACATGTATGTCATGATTTAGATGCCACGCTCATGGTGCATTCGCGGTCGTTTCGCTTGCATAATATACACTAAAATTGGTAATACGGGACACGACCATATGACGAACGTAAGGGAGAGGTGGTAACATGAAAGTCATAACATGCAATTCATGTACTACCTTATTTACATGCCACGCTCATGGTACGCTAGCGGCCGTTTCAGTAGATACACCAAAATTGGTATTGCGCGATGTGACTGTATGAAGAACATGAATAACATTTAGTAAGATGAAAACCATGACATGCACGTCATGTATGTCATCATTTACATGCCACGCTCATGATGCACTCGCGGCCGCTTCGCTAGCTTGATGTACGCCAAAATTGGTATTGCGCGAAGCGACTGTATGACGAACGTAAAGGAGACGTGCTCACATGAAAAGCATGACATGCATGACATGCACGACATGATTTACATGCCATGTTCATGACGCACTCGCGGCCGTTTCGCTAGCTTGATATACACCATAATTGGTATTGCGCGACGCGACTGTATGACGAATGTAAATGAAAGGTGGTAACATGAAAACCGTGACATGCGTGCCATGTATGTCATGATTTATATGCCACGCTCATGGCGCATTCGCGGCCGTTTCGCTAGATTGATATGCACCAAAATTGGTATTGCGCGATGTGAATGTATGATGAACATTAGTGACAGGTGATAACATGAAAAACCGTGATATGCATGTCATGTATGGCATGATTTACATGCTATACTCATGGTGCACTCGCGACCATTTCGCTCGTTTGATATACACCAAAATTGGTATTGCGCGATGTAACTGTATGACGAACATAAGTGAGAGGTCTTAACATGCGAATCGTGTTATGCATGTCATGTAGGGTATGATTTACATGCCACTGTCATGGTGCGCTTCCGGTCGTTTTGTTAACTGGATATACCATAATTGGTATGGCATGATACCAGTGCGTGATGAACATAAACGACAGGTCATGCATTGTATATACCAGAATATGTTTCATCGGCATGGGTGTATACTAGATTGTGCATGCATACGTGCATGGCAAACATGCGATATATGGTGGACTAGATGCCATGGTATGAATGATGTCATTTGGCTCAAAGACAAACAAGGCGATGTATGCAGCTCTTTGCTGGCTGCTTCGCATTACATAGATTCCCACAGTGCGTAGGATCTGCCGGATTTTTTTGTTTCTTTTTTGCATCGTAGGCAGAAAGCATTCGGATGTTTCACTTCAGTTTACATTGGGTAGGCATGGGCGCGTGGCTCCTTGTTCCAAGCACTCGCTTTCAGACTTGGGAAACCCGGGTTTAGTACTCTAAACGAGAAGAATATTTATTTAGTTTTTTTATTTCATTCTTTTGTGGGTGCCAGCTGTGGTTAAGCAGAGTTTTTTGGGTGAGGAGGGTTTTTGGGAACACCGCGAACTGCACAAGTCCGTCACTACAAAAAAAAGAGGACTCCTTGCGGATTAACAATAGAATTGAGTGGCAGCTTTGCACACTGATACCTGCTGCACCTGATTTTGCGTCAGCATAATAAATTTTAACTACATATCTTGAGATTTAATTGGCCCTTTTCTGTGGTATTTTTGTTGCAAATTGAAGGACGACCCTATTCGGTAGTGAACGTGCAGGGAATATAATATCGCCTTACCCCGTTTCACACACCAGGTGCAACGCTGTGGAAGCTATGCAAGAAGTTAGGTCAACGAGATGGATAACTCCGCGCGTCTCCTGGTCGGTTTTGTCGTTGGAAACGCTCGGGAGAGCCGAGGACGAGACTGCGCGAGATGTACCGGGACGGGCTTCAAATGAAATACCAAACCTCGAAAGCAACTAGACTCTATGTGATTCAGCAGCATAATACGAAACGTAAAGTGCAGTTTGTTTATTTTTAAGGCAAAAACATAAATTATTTTACTATACTCACCGTAAAAACGAAGGATAAGTAGGTATTCTGGGTAATAAATACATTGAGCTATTTCTTAACGCGCATGCATCTCCTGAAAGAAGCTTCGCTAGCATTAAAAGCGTTCGCTGATGTGTGGAACTGAGTATAGGTGCTACAACGCCATAAACGTTAATCGGCAATTCCTAGGCCACAGCGTCGCCTTGCCGCAGATCGCCGGACTTCCTCTGCCTTTGGCGTCGTCAGGGCTTCGGCGTCGTCTGATCAGTCGTGGGCGAACGTTCGGTATTCGAACGCTCGCATTCCGAACAACCACGTGGACGCCCTCGAAAATGACATAATCCATGTTCCACTTTGCAGACAAGGCTTATTGTCGACAGCACACAATGAGCACTAGGATGCGTTTCACGCAATAAATTTAAAGGACATTTCAGAGGGCCACATTCTCGCTGTCTGTGGCTTAACGTAGACGACTCGTCAAAAGAGTGACGAAGTGATAGCAATGTTCCACCGAGACTCGAACTGCCAATTGAGCCAAATGTCCAAGGGGTCACCTAGCTTAAGTCGTCCTTGAACGCCGCCGTGCTTGATCTGGTTATTGTGCGGAATTCTCACACCTTTCCAAATAACTTTACTCATAACCTACACTTTAAGAATGACTGCAAGCAAAAACTTTAAATTTCCGTTTGATTACTTATCCAAACGACTTGAAGGTAGTGAAAATCTTTGGACTGTTCCCCTTTAAATGGCTGCCACGAGTGCCTCACTAATACAGGGAGGGTGGGAGCGATCCTTAAGGGGCCGCCCTGTACAAACACTAGGTGGGCTCCCTCTTACGGGAGCCCATTGGCGTACGAGAACGGAAATCTGGGCAAGTTTGTAAGAATTCACCATAGAGCAGGTAGCGCAAACATTACGGGGACACAAGAAAGCAACATGAATACGAGACGAGCGCCATGATGAGCCCATTGGCGTTGGCCGCGGCCGCGCCCGCTCGACAAAGGCCCGTTGGGCCGTCGGGTCAGAGGAGCCGAGCAGGGCTGCCTCCCAGTCCTCCCGCGTAGGGTAGGGTAGTGGGGTTAGGTTTGGGTTTTTTGGCATGCCCACACCATGTGGAAAATGTCGCAGGAATTTTTCTCACATTGAGGGCACTTCCCCGTCCAAGCGTAGCCAAAGTGTTTTATGATTGCTGGACACGATAGAGTTTTGGTATAAAGGTGTAGCAGAATTCGCTCCTCCGCCTTTGTGAGACCATTACAGGGTTTGGGGTAGATGTTATGGTCGGAATGATAAAATTGTGTGACCTCCTTAAAGGTGTAGGCGTGATTTGGTTCAAGGTCCGGATCGGTGGGGGACGAGGACGGTCAGTGCCAGCCAACAGCGACGCCACTCAACGCAGGAATGGGCGCCTAAGAGCTGCGCTCTAAAACGAGCCCTGAAAGCGTTCTGCGAGACTTCATGCCTTCAGGTCGTTACTGGTCAGCTGACCAGGATTACTGGTCAGCTGCCAGCTCGAAAAAGACTACGTGCTCCGTGGCTCCAACAGGCAAAATAAGAGTGTTCGACACTCACCGTCATGGCTTCTAGATACGCTGACTAGCGCTCTCAGGTTCAAATGCACAGATATACGCGATAATGTGCACGGGATGGCGACCGCCACCGTAGCTCGATTGATAGAGCATCGGAAGCGTTACATGGAGCTTGGAAGTTTGGTCTCTGCCGGCGGCAGGTTCTCTTTTTCTCCACTTTACTTTCCTCTCATACATATCATAACTACTGCAAATAACGGCCCCTACACTTTCCTTCCCTTGATTGTCTATTGGTTATTGTAATCAATGTTTTGACTAACTATTACGTACTGGCCGTATCAGTAATATCGTGTGATCAATTTCAAGCTACGTGACAGTCGGTAGCCTTTCTAGATGGTTACGCCTTCGCTTTACAATCCCCTTGTCACGTGGATTGCAAAGCAATGTTTCTTTTCTTGCTAAGGACAGCTGCATGCATCTATTCCAAGGTAGAGATCAATCGCTAGCATTATATTGGAGTAGCTTCCCTGTCAGAATATCATGTTTTATATTTTGGGACTGGGAGGGCACTGTAATTGAATTTCGTTTCATAGGCATATAGGCAGCGCATTCAGAGCATTTACGCCCCAGCCCAAGTAGCCTAGCCAAACGACGCGCTTTACGACATCCATGTGTAATTCCTTGAAAGTCGTTCTGTGTTGTTTAAAGGGCCTCTAAATAACCTCTGAAAATGCAAACAAGCGCGCTATTCTCCCCTGCCCATTGCTGTCCTTCCGGCTTCGTGAAGCCAGCTCTCTGTTCACGTGACGTCATGAAGAATAAGCTCTTCATTCGTACATATACGAGGGATATCGGTTGTGGAATGTCTCCCTGGCATGCTTCGCACGCTTCTTGCGCATTGTCTCGCATGACAAGCGTGCGTGATCAACTTATTTCACTTCGTTCTAACACCGTTGTGTTAGACTGTTAGTTTCTCAGAAATTCCGTTGTCGGCGTCGGTGTCGTTGGTTGTGAGCGAAAAATCGCTGTTTTCCGTATGCGAAAATTGAGACAGCTTCAGATAGATTAAGACTAAAAATCTTCTGCGAGAGTGGGATCAGAACCAAGGCTTTCTGCGGGGCCGACAAGTGCTTTGCCACACAGCCCCTCCACCCATCTGAACTGCTTCGGAAAAGAAACCTATACAGGCGTAAAGGAGTGCGAGGAGTCCACTTAACAGGTGTAATATTACGACTCAGAAAGGGAGAATCGCATCAGCCGTCATACCATGTGAACTGCGCAACGAGTGGGTTGGTTAAAGGCCCGTCCATTACAAAGCGTTCTGACATAGTTCATCATAGTCTTCCGCAACCGCATCAATATTGAGTTCAGCTGGAACTTGTTCCAGCCTTGAAGAAGATAAGTCATTTTGTCGAAGCGTCGGCTAGAGCACCCACCCCCTGTATACGGATTTTTTCATCGCAGCCTCCATATTCCATTCCGGCCGTTTTTTGGATTTCTTCGGGTGAGGAAGATAGGCGTGATGACCTCAATCATTTTGTTTCCTGAAGTGCCCGCTGCAGTCAGCATGTACTGAAATATAACCGCGGAACAAAAATCCTATACTTCAGTACTTCACATCGGTGTCCGCATTTTAGTCATTCTGGATATCGGTGACGATAAATTGTTGGCATGCTGTCGCCAAATCCCCCTTCAAAACGACCTATGCATGAGATATGGGAAATGCCTCCTTTCAAATGCTAACGTTAGCTGGCACGTTGTGCAATCTCCCTCCCCCCTTCCCCCTGCTTCCTCCTTCTTCACTTTCCCAACCCTAACGGGACAAAATATCCTGACTGCGGCACGCTGGCTGAGGTGGGCATGAGACCTCTGCTCTAATTCCTTCACGTTTTGTTCTAAATATGAATGATCCTTCACTTTCTGCATCAAAAACGTACAGCTATCCCTTCCGAGGAGTTGTGCAGTGGAACTGTTAATCTTTTCGTTATGCCGTTTGTGGTCGGCAGAAAACTATCATCATGCTCTCTTCGTCCTCGTTGTCGTCTTCTGCCTCGGTTCCAGACAGGGTTGATAGGTTTGGCAACTTTTTAGGCCGATGGCGGCAGAAAAAGAAGTCTTGGTAACTTGGCTACTGTTTGGCTACTTCCCTGTTCCTCAATATGAATCAAACAATCAATATGTAGTGACATTGAAGCCGCTGGCGTATTGACTATACAGTGTGAAAACATTGCGGCTAAGGCAGTGTTTCCAGCTCCCAGAATGAAATTACGCAGAGAAAAGGGCGTGCCCCAGCGAAAAACTCTTTTTGCAGAGGTCCTCTTTCTTACAGACCACTTATCGTTGAACGCGACTTTAAATTGTAATTCCAAGTGAAGAGGCCAATCGAAAGCTGCTCCACATCCTGTGGCCTCTGCACTCATCAAATTAGAAATCGAATATCAGACGAGCTGCTTGTCTTAGGATTTGGTACGAACTGCGACTGCGTAACATTAACTGCTCCGACTTTGTTATTACGCAAGCAGTGATTGCAAAAAAGGACTACAGTACATACTGCAATGCAAATATCCCAGCAACCGTGATCTTGAGCATATTTATGGCGTACTCATTTTTATTTATTAACTAGGGTTGGCACGTGTTCATAGGTGCTGGCATGTTTTCATAGTTTGATCGCGTTAGTGCAGTACCGGCGCATGCCTTGTCTTTGTATTTATGGCACATGATGAATTGTTAGTTCTGCGATGTCTCAATTTCTGTTATGGGATTACCTTGTTCGGCATCGTATATAAATCGGCGTGGTTTCTGATAATAAACAGTTGGAAGTTGGCGCCCGTGTCTGTCTGTTCGTGTCTTCGCTTCGTCCCCGTCTTCTTTGCGTCATTACATTTTTTCCTCAAGGCTATTTCTAGTCCTTTTAGGAAACGTCATGCTAGGCGGGCGAAGAGAGTTTCCCTAGATAATTTTACAGTAGTGTTTGTAGCGTTCGCGTTGATTCAGTGAGTGCACTACATAAAATATGACGTCATTACCCAAGTGGTTAGCGTATAACATATGCGATGTGGCACGAATCGCTTACGCAGAGCTCTGCATGCTCTACTGTATGGCTACCTATATTGTAGCGCTACCTACACTGGCCTAGCCGAGCCACATTCGCGTGGCTCCTCAAGAGCCGTGCTGCGCATGCGCGAGGATCAGTGATGTCACACAGCTGGCGCATCGGAGCCGGCACCTCCCGCGCAGCTCCGCCGCTGCCGCGCGCTGACTCGCTGCCGCCTGTCTGCGCTCTCCAGACGAGTGACGTCGTAGCCGAGGCAGACGTACTGGCGCCGGCGCGCGCGCACGTAATCGCCTTCGCTGTGCAGTCGCCAGTCTGACACTGCGCTGTAGTCGCTTAATAGCGCCTCTGACAGGCGTTTGCCAGTGTGGTTTAGCCATGGAGAAAGAGAGCGCAAATGCTGCTCAACGGCGCAGAAGAGCGGAGAAGCTTAACTCATCGGATCCCGACGTAGTTGCCTGGCAAAATAAATATACATGCGCCGCATAATATGTATACCATGTGTGTGTCAATCAAGCTAATCCTAGACAATCAGAAGCTAAGAACACTAAGCTGAACCTTCGCTAACGTTACGTTATCCTGGCATAGCCGAGATAAGCCACTGCTACATTTTTCCAACAGCGCAAGAAATTTCGTTATCCCACAGCAAATCTTTGCTAGAGTCGGCAATTTAGGCTTGAATATCAGCAATTCTGATATTGAAGAATTCATTCTGTATGTATTCCGCTCCTCGACAAAACGTTTGCAATCAGTGATATAAATAAAAACGTCGCCATCGTGTTCGCACACGCGTGACTACGCTTGGCTTCTTTTACTGCGTTTGGCTCAAGTTGGCAAAGTTTTGGCTAATTTTTCCGATTTTTTGGTTATTATTTGTCTTTGTGACCTGGCAACTCTGGTCACAGGACACGTGGGTCCGGAGTGGGCTGCAATAGCACTGATGGGCGAGAGAACGAGTAGAGACAGAGGGAAGGAAAGAGAGAGAGAGATATATAGAAAGGAAGAGCAAAAGAGAAATAGCGAGCAAGAAAGAGAAAGAGGGAAATACTTTTCGAAAAGGATTTCTCGGCGAGGCGTGATTTGAAGCCGCGTACCCAAAATCGAAAGGCGAACGTGATAATCATTCAGCTATAGAGGCACGCTCGCTGAGGGAGCGTAGCCTCGTATGGCATAGTATAGCAAGGGCGTGTGAAAGAGAAGTGATGTCGTGCAGAATAGATGGGCTGGTGAGGAGAAGAGACAGGAGGAGGGGAGAGAGTGAAACATAGCATAGAAACAAACAGAAAGTCAAATAAAGAAAAAGAAAGAGAATAAAAAAGAGGAAGAAATTGTTATCGAAAGAGGAAGAAAAGGAAGCTAAAAATTGAGAGAGAGAAAGAAAAGGAAGAAAAAGACAGAAAGAGATAGCAATAAACAGAAACAGCAAACACACACAACACGCAGAAAGAAAAGAGAAACACAAAGAAAGAGAAAAATAAAAAATCACACCATCTCCCGCTAAAGGGGACCATGAGGCGATGCGAAGCCAGTGTTTCGGGCATGTAGAGCCCGCGTTTCAGAGGTGTAGTGATGAGGGGGAAAGGCGAGAGGGGAAGTGGAGAGGGGGAATGGAGAGGGGGAGGGGGAAAATGAAAGGGGGAGGGGGAGGTGATGTGGAGAGGGGAGGGGGAGGGGGAAAGCGGAGGGGAAAGGGGGGGGGGGAGAGGTGAAGTGGAGAGTGGGTGGGAAAGGGAAATGAGAGGGGAAAGGGAAGGAAGAAAGTGAAGGGGTAGGTGACCTGGAGAGGGAAAGGGGAGAGAGGAGTGGAGAGGGGAAGGGAGAAGGTTTGCGCATTGGCAGAATGGTGGTCACGCCGCACACCACCACCACCACCACCGGATTGAACTCCGCCATAAGATGCTTCACATCTAAAGGTCAAAATGGAAGGCCGCGCAGCTCCGCATGTTCTTCAGGCTTCGCCCCACTAGTGTGAAAAGGCCTTAATTTCATTTCGGCTCCGTAGGCAAACACACCAAGAGGTGCTGAAAGCCGTGCTTATGTTCGCGGCAAAGACAACAAGTGCCACCAAGATCACCTTAACCGCAACCGGTTGACGCTAAGGCGACAGCGTTATGATAACGGTGTGATTCGCTCGGAGGATTTCATGACCGACGGTTGCTTCGTCCGCGATGCCGAGCACCGCTCGGCGATCGGCGCTTCGCGCCGTCCGTGGTGTTCTCGTGTCTCTCGCCGATCGTGGCCCCGTCCGTGAACTTATTTGACGGCTTCCACCCATTCTTTCCTATCATTCTTTGAATCCCACCTTATCCCTCTCTCGAGAGCCACTGCTGAGGTGTCCTCCCCTCCGAGAGACAATTGTGGGGCTCTCTTTTATCTTCACTTTCAATTTTTTACACGAAAGTGTTTTATGCCGGGGTCCCCCACGGCCCCACTCACGCATTTCCGTCACGGATATGACGTCGTATATTATAAAGAGTGACAGCTGGCAAAGAAAAAAAACCGGAAGAAAAAGATCCGTCACCTGGAGTCGAAGTTACGACCCCTCGCACCGCAGCGCTGGGCGCGAAACGATTCGGCCACAGACGGCACGTTCCTTAGCATGCAAACGGCGAGCTATTTATATACACCTGTGGCAGTTAGTTCGCGCTCATCCTGTGTATGTTCGTTCCGTGCGCCCTTTCTGCTTGAGCAGCGCGTTGCAAGTTTCGAGCTGCTTGCCGTCCTTCGCGTGACATTACAATTTGTTGTTGTAGCATTCATTCCTTCGCGCTTCGGGCGAAAGAATGCACAACAAACGCTCAACCACGTCTGTGAAGACACGTTTCACTTTCGTGTTATAACGATTTCTACGACAGAGGGATCAGCCATGTTTTTTTTTTTTTTCATTATAAGAATCAGTCCCCCTGTGATAAGAGTTGAATAAGAGGTACTTGTCGGGAAGCGTGAATGAAGCCGGAAGTGATGTCAGTATACTTACAGAATGCCACAAATGCTCCTTTCTTTCTGTCTTATGTTACCGGCCCATTATTTAACGTGTAGCGGCCGCCTTGCGTAAACCGCGCTGGAATGTCTGGGAACATTCAAGATTATCTTAGGATCAACTGTTACGCTTGAGCGCGCAAACGCCAACAGCTGACTTTGTTCTCGAACTAACGTGGCCACCTGCGATAAGGCTCGAATGTTCGATGCCGCATGTGTAAATACCGGCGTGCCTTACCGCAGTTTAGTTTATCGACTGCCGACGCTCCGTTCGCCGCTATCACTGTACAGTGTGTATAGACGAGTTGCATAAATACCAGCAACACTGTAAAAAGCCCCAAAGTGTTCAGGCAACACTGGACTGGGCCGCCATTGTACATGAAAACAAATTAAAAAATGCGCAAGAACTCGGCGCTCGTGCGAGTGAAAAGGACTATGAACGTGAGATAAACGTTTCACTTGGATGTGAACGTCTTGTGTGATCCAGGTGGTATGCGTGTCCAGCCAAACGCACGGGACTGCTCATACACAATGGCGGCCGTTGGCTGCTTGCTGTACATATGTACAGATGGCGCTGTTTTTTGCAAGTCGTCTATTGCTGTAGTTTAACTTTCTGTTTAAAGGCAACAAGTTCGGCCAAATAAAAAGTTTCATCTTGGACACACGGAATGCTGCCTTCGTCAACGTCACGGCCCCGTGACAGTATCTACGGGAATAACCGACTCAGGAAGTGATTTGAACTGTGGCACTGCTTTGCCAGGGCCATGTGTTGTAAGGACTCCTGAGAAGAACCAAAGGTCGCCTTCGCGCGTAGCGTTCGTCACACGCGTGCATGAGTGCATTTTGCCTGTCTCTGGAACTATTCATACGTGCACGAAGTTTCGGTGCAAGCCATGTTGTATTCCGTTCTTTTGCTAATATTTAGGTAAAGTGCACATAACTGTCAGCATTTGACCAATTGAGGCCGGATTTTTAAGGAATAAAAAAAACGCGTTTTAGACACCAGAAATGGGCCCGCAAAACTGCGTTTTAGGCCTCCAGCATCGTAAATATAGGCACAATAAATATTTACATAAACACACGTAGTTTCAAGCGAATACGTGCGCCACCTGTATCTACGTCGGGAAAAGAAAAGAAAAGTTTTTTATGATGGCACGAAGGCCCCAAGTCAAACAGTAGAGCTGTGCGAATTGCAAAATTTTGAGTGCGAAGCGAATTCGAATAATAAAAAGTGAGTGCAAATCCAATGAAATATTTTTCGAATCGTTAACGATTCGACAAAAATATTCGACAATTGTCAAATATTTTTTATGCTTCGAAGTGAAATTACAGAAAACTGTCGCAGAAAATCCCTAAGCGTATTTTTATGAGATGGCAACATGAAAGCGTGCCTTTTGGCTAGGTATTGAACCACTGGAGATGTAGTGTTTCCTAATGAGACAATGCAGATGCCGTTAGTTAAATTACGAAGTATAGCTTACGGACGCACAAAAAGAAACACGAAAGCGTCATGCAATTTTTTTTTCGTGACCTTTGCCAGGGCAGGATGGCACCACATGCATTCACGTCCACTCATTCAGGGTAGAACCGAAGTTCCGCCACGGTACAAAGGGATAGATGTGTACCAAGCCAATATTTCGCCACATAAAGTGGGATACAGGCTGATTTAACCACTTTGCTGCTGTTTCCTTTATTATGACACCTGTCAAAACTACTGATGTGAGTTTCTTAATGAGAACACACCGTAAGTTAAAAACATTGCAATTACTTTGTCGGGCGAAAACCGCCGTCCTTCAGCGTCTCAAAGAGCGCTTCTGGTGGAATTTGCAAGGCAGTGATGCCGACCTAAATATAATTTTCTGCTAAAGCCGCCTTAAACAGGTGATGTATGTCGTACCAACTCGCCCAAGCAACCACTTTAGCTACTTAAACAGGCGGAATGTGCAAGTTATATGTTCATCGACGCAACACTTCTCTAGATACATCTGATATAGTTATGGGGACATATGCGTACCGTGTACCTCAAAGGGATAACGAAGAATATGGAGAGAATTCGATGCGTTCAGATAATCGAGAAACTCACTTCTATAGTTGTGCACGCCGATTCCAGTCCACGACATTGTTGCAACGCGCTGTGCTTATACAGCGGAGGTTTTAGGCCCCCGTTCCTGCGTTGATCGGCGTCGTCGTTGGCGTCATCGGAGTAACCGATAGAGCGAACGAGGACGAAAGACAGCGAACGCGGAGTCTGATGTTATTGCGAGCCACTGGCCTGTAACATCGCTTTCTTTCTCCGTCACGCGTGCTCGCTCTTCGGTCGGAGCTCGTGCGCATGCAGTGCTGGCAGGTGTGCTGCGACTGTCTCGCTTGTCGTAACGGGGATGTCGGCGTTTGACATGGTGCGCCACGCCTGCAGTGCTGCAGTTTCTGTAGCAATGTGTAACGAAGGTTGCAATGCTACAACTGCGGATTGCCAGAACTTCAAACAGAGTTGGCGTTGCCTCAACACAAAGCTGCGCTCAGAATTCGCGTGAGGGAGTATCTAATCATCGGTGACTTTTCGTGCTATTAAGGCATCTGGGTTGGCTTCTATTTTGGTTTGTATAGATTATTTTCTTGAAAGTTAAGTTCAATAATAACGACGCTTGGTAATATTTTTGACGTTGATGATATCTTTAGTACGTTTTAGCTGGCGCTTCTCTGCACAGTTATCTCTTGAGAATATTTTCAACCCTGCAATGATGCTTGCTCCGAAATCGGAGTTGTACTCTTGAGTCTACTATATATATATATATATATATATATATATATATATATATATATATATATATATATATATTATATATATATATATATATATATAACAATAATTTTTGTAGTTATGTGCAAGATCTCTATAGTCAGAAATCCGATCTACCATGTTCATGCTTTCAACGATATGGGGGTGTTCATGCAAGCAGGATTCGCGCTGTTCCGTGTCTAGGTCATTAAAATATTGCTTTAAAGGCGAACGCCTTGAGTGCCTCATGAAACGTGCGAATTGACTGGAGTCCCGAGGCGTCCGCGCCAACACAAGTGACGCAAACATTCATGTGATGATATCACCAGGACGTGATAGATAGCTCAAATTTGTGGCGTAACAATGACGTCTTGTTGACGTCAAATTACGTTACGTCATCTGATAACGTCATCACATGACATCGGCGCTTTGAACAGCCTCCGTGATCGGCCCACCGATCAGGGAGGGAGTGCAAATCGGCGATGTCATGTGATGGCGTCATCGCATAAAGTCACGTTATTAGACGCCATCATGACGTCACAAGCTTTCATCGTATGTTGACATCATTACGTAGTGATTATTCACAACCCGTGTGTAGACGGCGCATACGCGGGATGCCAACGCCGCGGACGCCGACGGTTATTTTCGCGTTTGCTGAGGCATCTAGAGCTTTCCCCTGAGCAGGTGCTGGATCCCCAGAAGGCGAGTGTTGAATAAAACCAATACATCGTTCTTCTAGTCTGTGATAGAGGACACCCTGTTGGTTTCCGTTAGAAAATCATTTTTCTGCACAACTTCCTCAACGCTGTGTTTTTCCTAATCGCAAAATTTTATATTGAGCACATGAGTACCCCTTGCTATAGTATAGGAGCTTCCTGTACGAGCACAGACACCATGAACTGTACGTGCATGACTAAAAAGCGGAAGGTACATTCGCTTAGCCCAGAGGCGATGAATAATTTACATGCGCGAAATAAAGCATGATACTGGCAGCACATGCCCAAGCGGCAACACAGCGGTAAATGACACCATAGGCTGACAGTTACAGAAACGCTGACCACATAACATACGACACCTGCCAGATAAACGCCGCAGCTGACGCGCGGTGGCACTAACCTTCGACATCAAAATAAATGTGCCGCTCACAACATAACGGTAACATCCCAAGCTCGTGCTCAGAACGCGCGATAAACGTAAACGAAACACATCACGCTTCAATCTTATAGAGTGATCGCTGCAAAATTTTAATATGCCCAAGCTTTCGAAACGCGAACCAAACAACTACCTTTTTCAGCGTGTCAGAATGATTTTTACAGTTTGTGCGCCTGAAAGGGTAACACCGCACAACGAATAATAAGTTTGTGGTAATGGTACGCTGTTTCATTATACAATACCGGCAATATTCAAGCGAAATACTCAAGTACGTTCCTCGCATATCTCGGTGTGGTCGGTCTTGGTCCATGTGCTGCGTCTTATTGGAGCAAATCGACCCCATTCGCAGCGTCTTTTCTTTGGGACACATAAAAAGGCGCAAAGCCTTCGCGCTTCTGTTTGGGCAGCCAACCGCGCAACAACAGCACATCGCACGCAACAAATGCACGTGTGAATGCGAGGAGCAGTCGTTATGAATACGCGTACGAGACCATACGCGGCTTCGCACAAGACCTACACAGACTAAAAACGTTGCTCAGCAATCGTGTAAATGTGGCCCGCCGGCGCCTCGTCGTCGCGGTTTCACCAGACTCCGCACCGCGCTGCTGCCCGCCACCAGAGGGGCTCGGAGAGCGGCAAGATGAAAGAATCGCCAAACACTTTCGGAGGGTATATGGCTCTGCCCCGTAAAGCTCGGCTGAGGGCGAAAAATCCGGCATAGGGAGCGACTGCCAGACTGCTTCGCATGAAATTGATTCCCAGGATATGTGGGATCAGCCGGATTTTCATTGATTCATGAATGAATGACTGAATGACTGAATGACGGAATGAATGAATGAATGAATGAATGAATGAATGAATGAATGAATGAATGAGTATAGCCAGAGTAATTTATTTATTACTATTTCTATATGATTGGTTCTTTTGGTTGAACCTGTGCTTTGCTTGGCGAGGGATCGGTAGCAGACATCAACGTTCGAGAGAGTTTCATTGCGTTGCAATCGCTTGGTTAAATGATGAAAAGGAAATTTAGTGTTAATTTTCGCAGTACTTTTTTATTTTATGGGTTATGAGGAAACATATTTGGAAGGGCACCAGAACTTTGCGTTATAACCAGATCGAGCATAGTGGCTTTTCAGGATGACTTGTGTTAGGTGTTCGTTTAGAGGTTTGGCTTCATTGGCGGTCGATCAATGTCGCCACGTACTGGTATGGTTGGGTAGCTTACTGCTCCCCTTAGCAGGGTGCCTACGGCACTGTCAATCGTTAAGAAATCGTACCTCTTTAAGTATCGTCATCGTTATACCGCGAACACTATTGGCGAATTCTACTGGTCGAGCTGTAGCAAGTTCTCTTGCTTCGCGGTCGAGAATCTGCGTTCGACTGGTCGTTTCGGAGCAAGTTCGCGTTTTCCACTGGCAGATTCGGAGCAACCCACTCCGCGACGGAGCGTTCCCCGTTGCCCCGTCTTGCAGAGGCGGATTTCGCCGGAACTCCGGCAACGCGATGCCGTCATTTCCGGTGCAGTCGGCAACACGGTTGTCTTCAGCGCTTTCTGAGGCGGTGTCTCATCATCCTGCGCACTTGTTTTTACATTCCGAAAATGGCGTCGTTCAACGCCGCTAGACGAGCTTCTGGTATACCTATTTTTTATGTAGCGGCCGTGGCGAGTATATATACAAAAAATATCTGAGAGCGTCTGATTCTCCATTGTCGACACTTGCAGAAGCAACACTTCTAATGTTCTTTCAATGTGAAAACTGCCCTCGAGACGCACACGACAAAGTGGCCCTAAAAATAGCTGTCCGACGCTGGCCTGGCTGTCGACTGCGTTCCCCGTTCGCCCTGTGAGAATTAACGGCAAGGCTAGAGGGAAGACACGATGCGCGTAGCATTCTTCTTCGTGTTCCACGACGCTTTGAATGGATGGATGCAGGTTACGACGCGGAACTTCGCCCCAGCTTAAGAACCTGGAGAGACAGCTCCTAAAAAATTGAACATGCCGCATTATTGCGGGCGCCGATTGCGGCTGCTGCCACGTGCACATACATACTGGCCAGTTATGTGTCCAGCCGTCTTAAACAATTATTATCATTTCGTGCAGAATTTACAATCGTTTCCTAAACCGGTTACGTGGCGCATGCATAAACAACTTCCGGAGCGACCTCACGTAGAGCATTCGCGAGTCCCACTGGCAGATTTGGTTTGATGCAATCCGAGTGCTCGCTCCAGGATATCGGCGGCCCCTCCGGATCTCCCAGTGGGATTCGCCATATAGTAATATAGCGAGCTTTAATAACAGTACTCTAAACTGTCTATATTTTAATGCGAGACCCGCATCATTGGGCTCATTGACAGCGGTCGGCAATAAGCTTTGGCAGAAATGATTAACATTAATTACTTTATCTTCCAGGGCATGCACGTGGTTGTTCGGCAAGCGAGCGTTCCAAATACTAACGTTGCCCTGCATTTGATCAGATGGCGCCAGAGTCGCCGACAAAGGCAGAGCAAGCCTGGCGATCTGCAGTGAGGCAACGTTCTGGCCTTGGAATGGCCGATTCTCTTTTATGGCGCTATACCACTTTTACCCCACTCCACACATCAGCAGCAACGCTGTGGAGGCTAGCGAGACTTCTTGCAGAGGATGCCTACGCATTAAGAAATAGCGCAATGTACTTACTTCACAGAATACAAATTTCTGCTCTGTTTTTACGGTGAGCACATAGTAAGTCGAGATGTTTTGTGCTTAACAAATAAACAAACGTCTCTATACGTCTGTTATTAGGCGGCTGCATTGCTTGGCGTCTGGTTGTTTTCATATTTGGTATATCATTTGCAGCCCGTCGGGATACACGCAGCTCGCGCACGCTTGTGATCGGATCCCGCGAGCGTGTATAACGGCAAAACCTGGGGAGAGGCGAAGCACGTATAGAAGGGTGTTTCAGCTCCACTAACGTGCAACCTGCGGAGGGGTGAAGCACCTAGTGTGCGCTGCTGTTTCCCACAGCAAAATCTTTCCTATTTACTGCTTTACTCGCCAGCGTTCCACCAAGACAATATCCTTTTGCTGATATAATTCCTGAAGTTGTTTTTCAAATAGATAAGTTTACCGTAGAAGTGCACGTTTGTGTGTCTCGTTTTAGATAATAATCCTAGCGTCTGGGTAAATTTCGTCAGGTTTTGACACCGCTGCTAAGCCAAACATAATGTTTTAGGCAGTAGCGACAAAAGTGTAACTCTTAATATGCATAGAATGGACCGGTGATGAGTAGTGAGATTTACCCAATTATTGTGGCGCATTCCCTCTTATTACGAACCGTGAGGACGACATGACACGCGGAGAAGGCGAGACTCTTAGGTGCTTCACACCTAAAGGCCGACCACGAGACACGCGGCGAGAGACATCTCGTTGACCGAACTTATTTCATAGCTTCCACAGCGTTGCACCTTATGTGTAAAACGGAGTTAGCGACATTAAGTTCTCAGCGAACTCAACACGCAGTAGCGCTGTTGTTAAATAAAAAATAACAATGAGAAGGGCCAAATAATCATTAGGATAAATAACTAAAACTAATTATGCTTGCGCAAAACACGGGCAATGCACATTTACGTGCGAAGCGTGCGTTGAATTCTGGTGTCAGTCAGCAAGGAGTGCGTTTTCTTTTTCTCAAGCGAAGCTTGTAGTGACTCACCTGTGTCAGTGGTGGTGTTAAAAAAACGACCCTCACCCAAAGAACACTCCTTATTCTTAGCTAGACATGTGCGCCGGACCCAAAATCACCGGCGGCGGCGCGCCGCCGCCGGTGATTCGCGAGGTTCGTCGGACCGGCGGCGGCGCGGCGCGGGGAGAGGGGGGGAGGGCGAAGCAGTGAATGCGATAAGTACACGCCGTAATGTTACATGAACGAGGGCTAGCAGCCAACTCTTTTTGCTCCAATCTCACGTAACTCTACAAAACGCTGGTGTATGGTGTATGGCAATAGACGTCAGACTCTGGAGTTTCCAAGATGTGTGGCGCCACCTGTCGGAGAAGTATTGAGTAGTGTATAGACCGACTATTTCGCACAGTTTGCTATGGGACAAGGTGCAACTAGCGAGTGCGAAACAACGATTGAGCTTAATATCGCGTGTGTTTGCACATTTAGCACTTAGAACGAAAGCTGTGAATTGTTCTCCGCTAGTCGGACGCGCCACCGAGCCGTCGTGAAGTGCTTGCTGGATCACTCGCCTGAACGACGGCGAAAACAGCAGCAGACGAGAGCCCTCCGCACGCTACGAAGGAACTCCGCAAAGACGCACTGTTGCGTTGTGAATTGCCACGGACGTAAAAGACGGAATAACAACGTTCAGTTTACCGATTTCCATAGTTGTCGTACGAAGAAGAAAGGCGAGAGCGCTGGATACGGGCCGTTGCGAGCGTGGTTGGGGTAAGCGAAGTACCCGCGTTCTCCACAGCCGGTGGCATCATGAATTGTTGTGGCTCTGCTGTTGTTTTGCGTAGCCCTGATGCAAAACCGTGGTAACCTTGACTATGAAGCTCAGCAGAGGCTCTGACCGCGGTGCTTGTCGTGTAACACGAAGTGAGCAGCTAGAGGCCGACTGGAGACGCGTGATACGCACACCGCGACGAGTTGGTCGTCACAACACCGCATCGCGGACGTGCGTATGTTTTGAAGGCTTAGAGTTCTGGTTCTAACTAGTTAACACCACGTGCGTCATACAAGTAAAATCGCAGAATGTTGGTCGTGACCCCCTTTCAGGTTTGTTTCGCCCGTGTCCTCCGCGGTTGCCGTAGGCTATCTCGGACGCCATGGTTTTGCCTTTGGTTGTTACCCCGCGAAAGTGGACACGCACGATCCCCATTTGCAGTACATACAAACGGAAGACGACCATCAAGAGACCATTTGAGGATGCGTAAATAAAACACTCCAATGCCAGGAAAGCGAGAGATTAAATAAGGGTGAATGCAACTGAAAAGGCGAAGATCGCCGGAGTTCGCCCCTGATGAACCGAGTTTCGTACCACTGATCGTAAGATGCATAGCTAAGTAAATTGATCGTGTATGTAGGTACTTTATCGCTGTGGCATACGTATATACCCGATTTTAACGCATTTAGGCTCTAGAGAACGGATGTCGGAGGACTTGCCTCGAACTCGGTGTCGTGTGATGCTCGCTTGTACTTGCGAGTTGCAGCGCGCGGGAATAACTAAAACTTATTTTGCATTGTACTCGCAGTTCGCTTTGATCAGCTTCCTTTGTTTCTGAAGCGTGGATTGGCGGAAGAAACTTTCCAGGTCCTTGATTTTCAGGAAACCGCGCCTCGACACCAACGAAAGAGGAGGGTTATATTGCGGCCTATGCACATTCGCTTGCGGGCGGCTCTCTTTGCACTACCCAGTTAGTGCCAGGGCTACGATGAGGGCGCTGGTGGCGGTGTTTTTCGCAGCGCCGCCTGGGCAGAGTCTGACGTCTATACGGCCGCTCCCGAGAGAGAGGCGGTTGTCGGTGAATTTGTCGTATTAGTCCGAGCGCGAAGCATGTGAGATCACAGCTCTCATAGCGCGCAGAAGGTATAGGGAACCCAAGCTCAAGTTTGCGGCGCGACGCCAGCGCCGCGCCAGCCGCGCTGCGGCTCTGTCGGAAAACTCTGAACCTTCGCGCGGCCGACTCAGCCCCTTTCAGGTAGCGGTAGCGCACTTGCGCTCGCGTTCTTCTCTCGGTGCGGGTAACTGTGGGGCCGTCAGCTGGGTATGTTGAATCGAGATGCTTGCTGTGCGAAGCTGCGCATTTCCGCGATGGCAGAAGCCACCCCGCGGAAGCGCAAGCGTGGTCCGAAATATTGCGGTTTAGCGGCTAGCCACAACAGTGCAGGCACGCGATTTACGTGTGAAACTATATTGTTTCGTGTCACACGAGAAATACAGGCGGCAAGCGTGGATAGCTGACAGCGCTGTCTCGCCTTCTATTTTGGTTGTCTGAGTTCATCGCTTTCGTTCGTTTCGACTACCTGAATCGGTAAGTAACGCGCCGCATGCACGCAGCGACTACAGTAATGATTACTCGCTGTCTTCTCGCATTGTTAAAGTGCAGTTACGGTTGTAGGTGAAATAACTTTGTGTTTTGATTCCTGGTGTTCGTGAGACCTACCCGTCGTTGTTGAACGTTCACACTCGCGTTATACCGTTAGCGTTGCGCGGTTGGTTGAATTCAACTGAACTCGGCACATTGTCAGAAGTACGGCGCCTGCAATTCACGCGTCGGGAAGGCTGCTTTATCACGCCGGAACGGACGTCCGTGCATTTTCAGCAAGCTTTGACATCGTTCTGCAGGTTTGCTTTGTTTTTGTCACTTTATTAGTGTGATATATATTTAAGCCGCTAAATACAACTGGCACTTAATACATGCTTTGCGATTGCAACCTTGAAGTAACCTTCTGTCACCTTCTGACTTCGTGTGATTTTGTAGCCGCGTTCGCGCAGCAGGTTTTATACGCCTGTCAAGTCGATATCATAAAAAGAGACTGCAGGCATGACACGAGAGCCGAAAAAACGAGGCGAGCAGTTCATCTTGCTTCACAGTGGTTAAAGCTCAGCTAGCTGCCTCGCGTCTTAATCGGCGGGTGATTCTCCAGCGGCACAGAGGACTTGACTCTAACCTTCTCAGGAAACAGGGCCGTGGCCGTGTAATTTCTTTTTTTCGCACGCCGCAAACGTTTGTTCACGAAAGTACACGGCTGCTACTGTTAAGCATGCCATATGAAAACAACAATCATATGATTCGTAGTCCACACCGCAGAACATCGATAGCGTGTACGGCTTCATTTCGGAGTGCACGTGGACCATTATTCATCTTTAACATGACAGAATGAGACTTACCTCGAGGTATACGTCCTACACGGTGTAATCGCGACTTGGGAAATGCATTTCGCTTTGAGTCGGGCGTCGTTGTCGCCGATCGTCTGCTATTCACCGTTAGCGCGATTGACGAGCCTTTCTCCCTTTCAAGTTCGCTTTTCGGAAGCGCCAGTCAAGCTTGAAGATCCTTTTGAAGCCGCACTGCACTCGGTACATTGTGAGACGCCGCAAGTGCACCGCGAGAGCTCTGCACGTGCACGGAAGCGAGCGGCAACGCGGTGGAGAGAAGCGAAAACGCTCGCTGATCACGCCCCAGTTTCTCTTTTAAAGACGATAGTCTTTCTTGGGGAACTTAAACGCAGAAATTTTGGTCTGCCTGTCTGTCTTTCTGTCTGTCTTTCTGTTTGTCGGCACGTCCCTCGATTAAGCCACTCGGCCAAAGTTGAACCACTTGCCCAAGGGCCAGCCGTCTTGAACTGGTACGGCTGTTCATACTTGTGAACGTTGTCGATCAAAAAGTAAATATCATGCATATCTGAGGTGCAACATCACTAGGTAAGTATTAGGTGGCGTGTTCCTTTAATAGAAAATGCATACATACGTAATTTTAAGGACCCTAGTTTCTTAAGCTGCGCTGAAAATGCATAAGAATGGAAGCTTGAGCGAGTTGGTATGCGTTCATCTTTGTTGAAACAGCGCTCACTAGACGACTACGAAGTAAAAGAAGGCACAGGACAGGCAGCGCCTGTCCTGTGCCTTCTTTTACTTCGTCGTCGTCTAGTGAGCGCTGTTTCAACAAAGCTGAAAATGCGACTGCGCTGAAATTTGCCTTCCTCCGTGCCCTTCGCACGAGCTCATTGTGTGTTTCGGTTTTCGGTTCTGTTGCACTGTACGAATTCCATGGGTTGGTGTTGAAAAACTTTAGTTTTGAGAACGCCATGAAGGTGAAAAAA
Organism: Rhipicephalus sanguineus; assembly: GCF_013339695.2. Lineage (NCBI taxonomy): Eukaryota > Metazoa > Arthropoda > Arachnida > Ixodida > Ixodidae > Rhipicephalus > Rhipicephalus sanguineus. The sequence continues at coordinate 171,065,379 of NC_051182.1, read as the reverse complement.
ATATTAAAAAAATGAAAAAGCAGCGTTGTGGGCGGCCTTCAGGCTGCTGGTGTGGGCGCCGCTCTGGCGTTCCTGTTTTACCCAGGCGACGTGTAAATAAAAGAGTGTGTGGAGAGTACTCGTTGAGTGCGGACGTTTCTCTGCTTCAGCGCTTCGCGCCAAACCGCGTTTTCGGGCTGGCTGGCGTCCCCGCCGGTCGCGTTGGTCACCGCCGGTCTTCGCCTGCTGCTGCGCCGGGACTACCAGCACGCAACACAGCACTCATGTTTCCCGACGTATTGCCAGATGGCGTCCATATCTCACACAGCGCCTCTTCTATCGTCTTTACACGACATTTGCAGCGAAACACGCAGATACGCGGTCGATTTTTCTGCCAGAGATGGCGCTGCCTGTCAAGAGCAGCAGCGCCGCTAAGCGTTGCTTGGGAAGCCTATACGAGTCGTTAGCTGGGGGATGCCTGCCGAAAGGGCGCGCGTGCCAGCGCTCTCGACCGCACCCTTATAGTCAAAGTTCACAGCTGCTGCTCGAGTTACGCAGTCCCTCTCCCGAGACATCCCTTCCTGTTCCTTCGCCCAGCAAATGACGGGTGGGGCGTTTCCTTTTGCTTGAGGAGCAATCGAAGGCAGGCCTCGCACGCGGGTTGATGTCATTCCGTGTGACGGTGATGGCCAGGTTGTTTCATCTCTGCTTTAGCATGTTCCTTGCCAACGCTCGCGAGTT